>NW_017306891.1:144026-163610 GCF_000935625.1 Nanorana parkeri
CCCCCCCCCAAAATCCCCTGGAATTTAGACATACCTTCCACCTTAATCTTTTCTCCGACATGGTCCCGGCCGGCTACTCTTCATACTGCACATTGATGAGTAAGCCAAACTCTGAGGGGCTGCCATGAGTATGACTTACCCATAGGAATTAATGGGGCTTCAGCAATGCATGGAAGGTATTAAAAGGAGCCTCATGCCGGAGGAAATATCGCTGGACTAGTGAGGAAGGTAACTATTGTCCATGGTCTGCTGCATTCATGGAGGTGGAGGATTGGATTTATTAAAAAAAACAACTTAACTAAAAGGTCAAATTGTCCTAAGATGTATTATTATAGATGTGTAGAGATACAAAGAAAACAATCAGCATTACAAAGTTCCAAAAGAGACAAAACAAAATGAAGGTTATTCTAATTACTCATTCTCTTAGAGCACCAAAAGAAATAATCATGGTCCTGGGTAGTATACAGTGTGGTTATGTACAATATCTAGTGTAAACAAATAAAAGAGAAACACCACAAGGCACTACTTTAATAAAAATTGACACTTAGCATAACACAATAATCATTTAAAAGAAGAAAACCAAACATGTTTTGTATGTACTTTAAAGAAAATATATTTGTTTTTATTTGCCTTTTACTATTTACAAAATACCAAATTTAAATATTTATTTGTACGTATCCAAGTAAATATGAAATATTAATTTATTTTTTATGTATGCATTTTTTAAAGTATATTTTTAATGTATTTGTATTGAATATGTATTACTTGTAGCTGACAGGTGGAATCATTCTTACCTTTTAGTTGAGCCATTTCACTGTTAGAATATCCTTATGTAATTAAAGTGACACTAAACTCCGGAGTTAAATCTTAAAAATACATTCAAGTGCCCTAACTATTAACAAAAATGTATCTTATTTGTGTATCACTCGGCTGTAGATCCTCCAAATCATCTCTGAATTGGTGCTGACACTGTCCCTTCTGGAGGGTGGCTACCTTTGTTCCCATGGTCCCTGTGTGTGTTGTAAAGTAGTCACCGCTCCAAGCTCACTCCTTTGATGGACTACAATCTTAATGCAAATTAGTAAACTTAACGTGACACAGTCCCCTCCTTCTTAACCTGTTGTGATCAGACAGGCCTAGATAGATTCAGTCAGAGAAATATAGAGAGTCTGAAAGCAAACAGATTCTGTTGTTCTCTCTCCTTAAAAAATGTATACTACTCTGTAAATCCTATTTTAAAAGCATTATTTAAAAAACATGCAAACGTTTAAAAAGTTACAAAAAAAGTGACCAAAATCATTACTGTTCTTTTAATTCAAAACATGAACGAATATTTAAACTGAGACAGTTCCTCTTTTATTGCCAGTTAAAACGTATAATTAAAAACAGTTTTCCTACAACAAGGTCACTTTTAAGGATATCCAATTATTAAGGGTTATTGTGTATTTTGTTTCCAAAAGCCTAAAGAATTTTTTTCTGCTTTATGTGAACAGAGAACAAGTGAATAACAATGTTTCACACAACAGAAAAACATTGATGACTCAATGACCTGACATATCTTCTGTACCGAGAAATCTTCTGCCACATTCAGTATCTTAAATCAAAGGCAAGCAAAAAAAATGAACTCAATGGCCACATACCAAAAATCTTTGGCAACATTTCTAGTGGATTTTTTAGATTGGAAAGTAATTAATGAAAAGGGAAGTATGGTTTATTTTCAGTGAGGATGTATATTGCAAAGTTTGTTGTGACCTTCACATTTTTACATTACTGATCTAAGTAAACATGACTAATGATGAGCCAACTGTACACAGGTTTTGTTTGGGGTTGGTTCCACGAAGTTTACCTACAGTCATTTACCAAATCAAAACCCCACTGAAGTCAATGGGAACCGCATCTAAGAAACCATTTATGTCCATTTTCTAGGCTGATAGGCAAGGTATTGTCAACAAAGGGCATGGAGAGCTTGGCACTGCACTGGGGGACATGAACCATAGCAAAACATTTATTTTACAAATTCCATTTGTACGATGTATACAACCTACAACAGCAATACTGACATTTACAAAGAAGAAGACATTTAGTTTAAATGACTGGTAAATGACAGCTCCCCACTGCTTCGCTCTGTTTTTTAAACAAAATAGCTAGATATATTTTAAGGGGGGACCCGATGCAAAAACAAACAGCTTGGAGTTCCCCCTAAAAATACATACCAGACCCTTATCCATGATGAGGGTCTGGTATAGATGTTAAGTGGACCTTTACCCTCTTTCACTAAAAATCACATCAGCATGCAGCTCTGCATGTTAAATTAAAATCATCTTAAATTCATTAGTTAAACAAACATATTTTTAATTTACTTACAAATACACTTCATCTACTTCCTGGTCCACTTCTGCCACAAATGATGTAGTGTACCAAAGCATTGCATCCTGGGAAGGTTACATCAGCAGAGCATTGCTAGGAAATCTCATCTGTAATCTCACAAGATCTCAGGGAAAGGCATTTTCCTCCCCTGAGATGATGTGCATGGTCACATGTCCTAGTCACATGTGTCAGAGTTAAAGGAAGTAAAGGGAGATACAGTAACCTGCTCTTAGTTTTAACATGGCCACTGTCAGTAGATGGGGAAATAAAAGAGAAATAAGGTATGCAGAGAATACAAAGCCGGCAATTATCTGGAAGTATGTGTTTGTAGATTGCCATTACTAAACATTTCTAAAGGTGTGTTTGTTGTTAAGGGTAAAGTTCCTCTTTAAGGACACAAACACAAAAGAAAAAAAAAGTGTGGGGTCCTTCCCAAAATCCACACCAGACCCTTATCTGAGCATGCAGGACAGAGGGGGGGCGGGGGGGGGGCAGCGAGCATGCAGGGAAGGATCTGCATTACTGGATTAAATGATTGACAATGTATTTACATTGTGGGGCCTTTTCAAGATAGGACTTGTCAAAGTGTGTGGCATCTTTATTTACTATTTACATTTTTTCTTGTAAATGAGTAAGGGTAGTAAGGGTACTATGTAGGGATGCACTGATACTAGTATTGGTAGCGCTACCGAGGATTTGGGGGAGTGCGAGTACTTGCCCAAATGCTCCCCATACTTATCCCAATACCGGAACTTCCGGTATCAGGAAGTCGGGCAATGAGTCATTACACCCTGCCCGGCTTCCTGATTGGCCAGGAAGCCTGCTCCATGCTCCCTCATCACCAGGGAGCATGGAGCTGGCTTCCCGTGCCAATCAGGAAGCCAGGAGATGGGTAATGACTCACTCCCGGGCTTCCTGATTTGCCAGGAAGCAGGCTCCAAGCTCCCTTGTCACTTGGTGATGAGGGAGCATGGAGCTGGCCTCCCAGCCGATCAGGAAGCCTGACAGTGTGTCATTACACGCCGCCCAGCTTCCTTAATGGGACTTCTGGTATTAATATTTGGTATCGGCGAGTACCGAAAAAAAAATGTCGCTATTCCATACCGAAAATCAGTGCATCCCTAGTACTATGTATCCCTTACTCTTTTACGCGAGTGGTAGGGCCATATCTGGGGCCCCTGTTATTTTTCAAAGGGGGCTTGCAGATTCCAATAAACCCCCCTATCTAAAGACTCCCACGACCACCGGGCCAGAGCAGTGGGGAAGTGGACCCTGTTCTCATCAACATGGGGAAAAGGTGCTTTGCCAGGGGATGGGGGGGGGGGGGGTCCTCTTGGCAAGTCACCCCCCTCCCCATATGGATGACATGTGTCCCGCTAAGGTTTAGGAGTGGCATGCTTATCCCTTCTTCCTCTCCTGAACAGCCAGGCTGCATGCTTACATAAGGTAAGGGTCTTGTAAGGTTGCTTGAACCACCCCCTTTGTTTACAAAGGCTGACAGCTGAATGGGTCCGGCAGGAATGACTCACTGGTGATTCAGGAACACCAGCAGCCGCTAGCCAGCCATCAGACAATAAGCCTGAGGGAAGCTGTCTCATTTAGGTCTATAGCCATTTAGGACTATGACCTGTGTCAGCAACCATTGTGATTGCTAGCTCCTTGGGCAATCACCCTTTTTGCTACCTTCTTGGAGCTCCTTTGGCAGCATGTCATTGCATTGTTTGAAATAAAAATAAACCTTTCAAGTTTAAAAACAGTGTGCATCTAAACTACTTTACATTATTTCACTCATATTCACTGTCCCTCCCACCATCACCATAGTAAAAATAAAAGTAATGCATACTCTGGTTAGGCATACACTGAACGTCAAAAAGATTTGCCGCTAAGTTCAGGTTCTCTGAATTTCAAACCCGGTTGAATCGCTCATCGCTGGTTTAAGGGTCACCCAATAATGTGCTAGTCATCTTGGCAGGATTTGTTTTTTTATTTTTATAACAGGGTTATTCACAACAGGGTGAAGAGTTTGGAGAAAGCAGGAGAAGTGAACAATCTAGGATAAAATAGCTGATTTTCGAAAAATTCTCCAATTCAGCTCACTTTCCAGTTCAGCTATTTTGTCCTAGATTGTTCACTTCTCCTGCCTTCTCCAAACTCTTCACCCTTTTGTGAACAACCCTGTAAAAATGTCAAAATGGATGACTAGGGAACTACGGCTTGGCCTGTGTTCATTAGCAAAAGCTTATTTTCTCTTGCCTTATCTGTTTTAAATGTATGCCTCTTTATTCAGTTTTTGACCTTAGTTGTTAATTTAACTGTTAGTTTAAAATGTTATTTATATTTCTTAACATTTATCAGATCTTGGTCTCTGGTTTCCTGCATTAAGGACTCTTTAAGTCTTCAGTCTTTCAAAGCATAGCACACCTTTGGAAAACATTTAATTAATGCACAAGAATAAAACTAACACATTTAATTTATAAAATTTTTGCATTGAAGCCAGCAGAGCATTGCAACCATGATTTAAATGTAGCAGGTGCAGTGCTCACGCTCTTACAAACTCTTACAACAGACTCAGGTCTATATGGAGGTATGGAGGTGGAGGATTGGGTGACTGGACTACAAATTTGTGTGATGTCACTGCGATACTGCATCCAGCCATTATCCTTCAGCCTAGACACGCAGCTGTAATTCTCCCCTGAGAACACACTCTGGGATAATTAACAGCCATGTTTTGAAGCCTTTCTCCCTGCCACAATTTGTCCGACACACAAAAGCAAGCAGCCAGACACAGCCTCTCACCGCTGCCTGCTTGTTCATATACTGTAGTTTATATAGCCCCTACTGCTATCATGCAAAAGGCAGACTGTAGAATCCCTCTTTCAGTCTTTTCTCACTTTGACAACATTACTTGAGGGAGGGAGCGAGGTGGTGGAGGCAGAGAGGGATAAAATAACCATAGACACTAGCCCTGTGACTAGGGGTGTCTCTAGCATTTTCACTGCCTGAAAGGGGGGCAAAGTATGGTGGTGCATGCTAACTGGGGGGTGGGGTGCATCACACCCAACTCCTGGCAACCAGTGACAAAACTTGTCCTATGTTGTTAAGAGCTGGGCAACCTGGGATGCTCTGGCTGGTGTCCTGCCCAGCTCTTAACAACATAGAACGCTCTGGCTGGAAAGGAGATGGCAGGCACATTGCAATAATATTGTGCAGAAGAGTGGCCATGCCACTCTGCCTGCCAACTCCCATGTGACCCAAAGAGAAATTGCCTCACTATATGGTAAGCCCTGCTTGTCACCACGCAAAGCAACAGAGATATTGGAGAATCACTTTTCTCAATTGGCTGTCACTTTAGGAAGGGAGAGGAGGCACAGAGGAACAGAGCAAGTGAATACAGGGACAAGCCACCACTCTGACCTTTCTGTTGCGGTGGTACATGAGATTTGTAGTCAATGAATAGTAGCGATCCTGATGTGGCTGTGGAGGCAGAACCACACAAAGCAAGTCTGAATTTAAATAATAACTGAATTGAGGAAGCATCCCACGATTTTGGTAAAAAGTACACCTTGAAACAACAGGGCCCAGATATCAATTATACAACCATGCTGCAGCAGGAGCTTCAGTATGTCAACTACATAATTAATACTTACTTCCGATACAAAAAGTTATAAGAGGTTAAAAAAAACATATAATCCATGTGTTTATCATTTCTACACCAGCGGCTCATAAATAATAGCACTCATAAATATAATAAGTTAACAGGCATTAGCAAATTAGTGCTATGCCATCTGTGAAAGATTACAGGGGGTATAAACATCAAGATTCTATTTTCAGGATAAAATCTGGTACACTTCTTAGAAAAGCACTGGAGTCACAAAAGAGAACTTTTCAGTTCTTGGAGTTCAGGAGAAAAATAATCAGCAGGCATATTGGCTTTCAAAGTACAGCAACGTCTTACATTTGTTATCAAGATGTGTGCCACTGTCATCTTTCCTCAAGGAATAGTTAGGTTTTGAAAGAATACTAAGGTGGGTCTGGTCATGCATTTTATTAGTGTAGCCTGAAAAGGGTTTATTGAAGCATAATATTTGTCTTTCATTCATAAACCTACAGCCTAAACCAGAAACTTCACCCATAAAGACCGAAGCCATTCCTTCATAGATGCAATACATTCTTTTACAGAAATACTTTTTCCTTTGTTGTATTATGTAGTAATGATTTCAAGATAGAAATAACCATGACTGTTACTGTTTAGTGAACTAAATTGTAAGTTGTGCTTTTTTTCTGTGACTCTGTGGCTAGGATGATGGTTGTTATGCTCTGTTTTCACTCTTCTAGGACCACTGCTTTCATGCTCCAACATTTTCCAAATGTAGCAAGTAGTAGGGGGGTGACATGTGAGATGACCCTCACCTGGCAGCTATTGTATAACAACACCTATAACAACACTTGGGTAATAGGGGATCCTAAAGTGACATTAAACTCGGGAGTTAAATCTTAAAAATACATTCAAGTACCCTAACTAGTAACAAAAATGTATCTTATTTGTGTATTAGCACACTTGTTGTCAGCATGAATTAGTATGCATTTTTAAGATTTAACTCCTAAATTTAGTGTCACTTTAAGCCTCCAGTAAGTAGAAGTCATGCAACTACTGTCCTGATGTTCTTAAGTCTCTAGTACCACCTAAAGAGGTCTTGTTGATACAAAAGGCACCCCGTTTCAGGATATTCTGAGTCCCCTGAGTAGATAACTCCTACCCTTGAAAGAAAGAAATTGGTTCAAACCTCAAGGACATTTTCAATGCTTAACCTCAACGTATTAGAACAGTTTGACAAAGGTGGTGGAACACCCAAAACTCACATGGGACACTCACGACTTCAGTACTGACAGTTGCTAGGTGGGCCTATGCATCCAGAAGCATGACACGGAACTTCTTCTGGTGCACATTAGCCACCAAACAAGAGTGTACTGCATTACAATGATGAGCAAAAAAACTCTTCTTAGGACCACATGACCTGCCTTCCAGGTTTTATATCTTTTCATCCAACCCTTAAGGTGCCCATACACCTTCCGATTATCGCACGATTTTCACCTGGATCACGTTTTCGTACGATAATTGCATAGTTGATGGGAAGTGCACAACCGCAATTACTGTACAACTGTTCAACTTTTGTCTGTCCAGCAGGCTAGAAAACTTTTATTGAATTGTACGAAACTTTGATGGCTTAGTGGCGTATTTCTACAAAAAAATTGCAACACTGCTCATGCGCAAACTAAAATCAGTTCTGTCAATCGACGAAATTCGGCCAGGTGATATTGCTAATGAACGCTAACCCAATGGTCTGTGCATGATGGGTCAGTTGTACAAAAATCGAACAACGGTTCAATCATCGTGCAATAATCGTAAGGTATTGGGAGGGAGTGGGGGAAGGTGTGCCTGCAGCCCCCCATTCTGCCGAAGTGTCCCAGGTTTGCTAAGTGCTCTTTGCAACCTTTGAGGCTCTGGTTGGCATCCCACCCAGGTCACTAACATCACTGGTTCCCAGGAGCTGAGCAGGAAACTCTGGCTGGTGTCCAGCCCAGCTCCTGGCAACCAGTGATGTTAGTGAGCTGTGCGGGATGCCAAAGAGAAGCGAACCCAGCAGTAGTAGCAGCAGATACTCGTTCCCGCCTCCCCGATACCATTCATCACTTGCAACCCAACCCCACCCCCAGGCTCAGTCAGAGAACACTGTAGGGGCGCCTCTGGATTTAGGGACACATTTGTGCAATAAATATGATATTCAGCAATCATTTACTGCAGGTGAATCTTCATGTGTTAAATAACAGTGACTGATTCACTGGTGAATGTTTGATGAATGTAATTTTTATGGTGAATTGCACTGCTTTATAAATATAAAAAAATATAACTGTATTTAGCTCAATCATCCAATCATGTGCAATCAAAAACCCATTTCTTCATTGTCCTTGCAATATTATTGGGTATTCAAAGTGAACATACTATAGTTTCATTGTAATAACTGGGCTAAGCAAACATTCAGGTTGCAAAGTGAATATTCACTGCTCTTAGTAAATCAACCCAACTGAGTGAATAAATTATAAATCAAATTACTGACAACAAGAGCTTTTTCTTTTGCCTGTCTTGCTTATCGCTCATAAAATAACAATCTGCAATGCAGTTCAAATCATGGAAGAGCTTCACCTTCTACAACATCAAGTAACTGTTTATAGAGCACATACAGTCTATGACAACTATACCCATAAAAGATGAAATATTTATCAAGTTTACCAATTCATTTAAGCAAAAAGATATTTTTTAATTCCTAGCCTAAAATATACATCAGAAATAGGATTATCATTTCTGAAACATACAATACAATTCTTGTCCTTTTTAAGCCTGTTTGATTACACTCTATAAACAATCTTCATACTCATAGTTTTATTTAAATAAATCTTCCATACTCTTCTCTTGGACATTGTACAAATTCCTTTTTATATGTGTTGTGAAATTTGATTGCAACAAATAGATAAAACATTTAATTTATGAACATATTTAATATTGCGAGTAGTTAATGAAATTGTTTTGTAAAAAGAGGACTCACACTAAATTAGAGCTGACAGTCTGGTTAACGAATTAATTGATTCAGAGGAAGACTGACAATGAATTACAAAATGTATAAAAAATGTATAATATTGTCATAAATGTAAAATATAATTCCTTCTTAAACCTTTTAGGTCATTTTTCTTTTTTATTCTATTTCGTTTGCATATGACTAATGCAAACATTGACAGATACACTTTTAAACTAATTATGCTGTAATATTTTCCCTAAAAAAAGATTTTAAGCAATCAAAAAAAAAATACAATCCACAAAAACTCTTTTTAATCTTTTTTGTTTTTCTGTCCTTTTGACACTAAGTTCTTGCTTTTAAAAGTTAGTCATTTTGTCTTAAGTTTGTGGCTTATAAGGCAGGCAAGGGTAAGATGTTTTATTAGAGGTACGCTATTATGGATGTTGCCTTGGCTACACCTTTGTATGTAGACCATGTGTGTTTTCATGTGAGTAGCAATTACTAATCTCATTAAAACATGTTCTTTAAAGGTTCTAGGTCACCCCCTTCATGAAAGGTTTCAAACATCCTCTCATCCTTTGTTTTGGATAGGGAGGGAAATTAAGTACCTTTAACAGCGATGCAAGTGCCACCTTGTTACTTACAAGTGTTTTAAAGGTTTTTTTTAATTATTCCACCAGTCCTACCACTCATGGAAGGGATGGGTGTGGGGTTGTTATGATCATCCCTACATGTCTGAAGGAGGTGTCCAGTGCTGAAATTATTCTTTATACTTCCTGCTCCTTCCCTGCCTGTAGAGAAGGTGGTTGATACGATTATAACTCATATTTCTCCATTAGGAAACCATTTCTGATTGAACCATGTCTTTCCAATGGCTAAAATGTTTACTTAACATGCTTTTCAGTAAAAAAAAAATCTTTCAGTAAAAAAAAAAAAGGATCTTGAACCTCTGTTAAGGAGGGGTCTTCTACTAAATATCCTGATATTCTTAACACTTTAGTGCCTCCACCTAAAAGAGTCTTGTGGATATAAAATGACTGGGGAAGTTTCATGTCCCCAGGAGTTAAAACTTACACCGTAAGGAAAGTAGTTCGACACTTGAAGGTAATTGTAATGTTTTACTGAAAACTTTGTAGGACAATAGACAAAAGAGGTGGAATATCCAGCAAATCTATAGCTGAACCAGGAACAAAACCTGCTCACACAGAGGAGGATGCCCTGTAGTCCAAGACCCTGAACCTAGAACCAGAATACAGGCAAACAGTGTTATTCAAAAAGTAATCTCTCCCAGAGCATTGCCTTCCTGTTTTGTCAAAGCTACTGATAACAAGTTCACCAAGGGTTGGCCAGCTGACAGGACAGGACTATCTGTACCCACACCTCATCCCTTAACTTGGGAGTCTTCCCAATAGAGTATCTTGCAGATGATGTGATGCAGATTATCTGTAAATTCAATGCTGTGCAAGAAAAGTGAAACAAAACACAGCAAGGCTGTCAAGGAATACACCCTTACACTATTTACATGGTTACATAGACAATATGGATAGCTATCAAGTTCACCTCCCAAGTCCTGTTCTTTCAAAATTTGCGGCCCAATGGTAAAACAAATCCCTTGGACAACTTTTGCCACACAGGAGGAAAAACATCTTTCTGTTTCTGTTGTCACATCAATTCCCCGGACAAAAATAATGCTCTATTAACCTATCAGTAATTAAAGCTTTTAAATGCAGCTGTGTTGCAACCTAACCTCTCTATCTCTCTCACTGGTGATGGGCATAAGCCCTGCAAGGGAAATACTGATTAAACAGAATTGAGAACGACAGGGTTAACACACTATTAAACAACAAAATAATAAAAGGATCAATTAAAAAAACAAAAACGTTTGTTTCCTTTAGTCAACTGGGAAGGGCCCTGCCAGGAAGCAATAGGCAGAGAAGAACAACACTACTGACACCCGCCATTTTAAAGTAAATGGGCTGTAATGCAAATGAGCGCACAAAAAAAAACAGATACTGCTGCACCACACAGGACATTGTGTATTGTGCTGGTGCATTGGGATGTGAATTATGATGAATGGCACACAATGCAAGCAAGGGTCCCTAGTGTATTGCTTCTGCTAGCTGGCTCCTCTAACAGAAAGATCAAGGTGCTAACTTTGTACTGGTCTGCTCATTTTTGACTGGGTAGCGAATAAACTAAATTCATATTATGGATGTAAACATTTGCACCCAAGGAGAAAAAGCACATACTGCTGTTTTGTAATAATCATTGTAAAATAAATATTAACAGTAGGCACTATGCATCACATTGATTGCAGTAGTGAAACTGCAGATATAAAACACTTTGAATTCACTATAGGGAAATGAAAATGTTTAATTGGAATGGTCAATGGCTTTGAGTGCAAGTATGAGTTCAACATAACTCAAACATTCACCATGACATAAAGCAGAATTAGCTAGAGGAAAAGTGTAAACAGATGTTGTTGTCTATATCTATCTATCTATCTATCTATCTATCTATCTATCTATCTATCTATACAGGAGAGGTCCTGTCCGGGGGGTTTATGTGTCGCCCAGATTCCTCTCTTACATCTTCCGGAACCTCTAGTTAGTTTAGTGCAGGTGAGGCAAACAGACAGCGCTCTGGAGCCTGGGGAGCTGTGGTTTTCTGAGGGTTCACAAACAATAGGTTTGTGCAGGTTGTTAGGCAGGACTATGTTATGTGTAGTCAGTGCCGGAACATAGCTAGGATTTCTTTTTTTCCATTGTTTACTTAATTTGAGCACCGTACAGCACTGTATATAGCCTGTGTGATGCATTGATAAATGTACCACTGTTTGAAGACAGGTCACTGGTCTGGTCTCTAAGCCTCTCAAGATTGCTCACCCCAGGGAGCAATTGCACCCGCTACCTATTCCCCAGCTCACATATGGTGGAGAATGCGGGCAAGTTATAGCAAGAACCTGCTAATTAAATGGCAAGTACCTGAAGTGACAGAAAATGGATGAAGTTATAAAACAGTTGGTGTTGGCTAATGCACCACAGCAACAGGCTGATGCTACACAGCGGGACATGGTAAATGCTCTGCAGCAGCAGACTTAGGTGCTGCACACACAGATACAGCAGCAGATCAGTGCTGTACAAGAACAGACACAAAATGTCTTATGAAAAGCTAGCAGTTGCTGCTGAAATAGATCAGAAGACTTTGGCAGAGGTAGTGCAGACGCTGGCACAGAGGTCTCCCGTACAAGCTGTAGATGCTTCTCACAACTCCTCACCCATCCATGTTAGCAGCTTCCTTTCCAAGATGACAGCAGAGGATGATCCAGAGGCCTTCCTGTTAACATTTGGAAGATGTAGGCTTGCCTATTAGATACAGAGGTATTGCTTCAATAAAGGAGTAAAGACTGTGAACACTACTAAATAGAGTGAACATTTACTTTTAATACTCAATCTTGTGGTAGGAAAATGAAAGAAAACAGGATTTTTGCTAGCACGTATTGGGCATTTGAAATAAACTATGTTTTCCTTTATTTACTAACATTTAATTAGCTCAGGGAGCATCCTATATTTCTTTAGGAAATTAGCCCCAATCTGTCAAAATACTGAACATTGATCAAATAAAGTTGTGAATCACATTGTGATTTTTTTTTCTCTACACTTTGTTGCTGCATTGCTGAATATGGATATTTGCTTTGTTCCAATGATGTAATTGTAGCAATTATTATTGATTTTGCTTTAGTATTAATATTTAGTTCTCATTGCTATACATATACATGTAAAATATAGTTCTTGAATCTACAGACTCTTTGGAGACAATGAAAGACAGATTACATAACTATGCAAATTACAGTTTGAGATAAGAAAAGCTATATTCATTTAAACCAGACATCGCAGCGGATAGGCAGATCTACACTGCAGATGGTAGAAGGGTTTTTTTCTGTCTTCTCTTCCACCGTGATTTGCACCAGTTTGCTGTTATATGTTTTTTGTTCTATTTAGGCAGCAGAAACCAGGAATGGCTGCCATATTATTAGTTTTAGGGAACCAGTGGGGTTGGATATGGTAGTAATGGCTCCAGTACCAGTGAGTTTGCAATTGGCACAGATCAGCAATTTAGCAATCAGTATTAGAGATAAGCTAATAATTTCAGGAAAACTGATTTCACAGCAAAATTTACAATTTTGTGTTCACTGAAATTTTGGAAAGCTTACGCTCTATTTTAGGTAGATGGTACTGCAGTGCAAACTTAGAAGAAACAGAACACAGTATGTAGGTAGCTTTAAAAAAGCCTGATCACAGTCTGACATGGTTTTGTCATTTAGATGAAACCACGTTGGTTCCCATCACTTTAAGACAATGGCTATGTGCTGTGCTTTCTGACAAGAAAGTCATGTAGACAAAGGCTTATCAAAATCCTGTTGCTTTGCTCTTCCCTGTTTGCTAATAAATGGACTTTATGTTTGCAACCATAGTCCATTCATTGTACTCTGCTAAGTGTCAACAGTTAGTACATTGGTGAATCACCAATGTCCTTACTTAACCTTCTCAGATTTCAGGGGATAGGATTTTTTTTTAACTACGTAATACTTTAATACTTTAATACTTTTTTTATAACAGGCAATGTAGGAACATTAACTCCAATGTATTCTGCCAAAAGGCAAACATTTTGCGGAAAAACTGGGCAAATTTGAATTCAGCCAATTTCTCATCTATGTGCCCATTTTAGTAAAAGGTAACACACAAGAGCTATGAAGAAAAGTGGTAAGCTTAAAATGCCAGTTTGACTGAGTGGGTGTACATGCAGCCATTGATCGCAATTTTCTTACTGATTTGCTAAAGAATTAGAAGAGTGACAAACAGCTGGGCTGCTAAGTCTTCTATGATGTACAGCTAATAAACAGACCATACAAAAATATCTGAGGAGCTATTTGGATTAAGTGTTTTTTTTTTCCGCTGCGTGAAGCTTCCTGTGAATGTTTTATTGGCAGCACCAATGTTTCATCTATAGTCCTTTTGGAGCCTTCAGCAAAAATGTGGGCTGCACAGGTCCTAACCAAGTTATGCTGACTTATTAGAAGTAATGGACAAGCACTTCCATTGCAAGGAGTTTTGTTCTAACCCTTAAAGTGGACTAAAAATGTAACCAGCACCAAAAAAAGGACTTCACCACTCTGTCCAACGCCTGTTTTCAACACTTGGGTGTATGCGGGGGCTTACCAGGAGCCATCCATGCTCCACAACTGGAAGATTTTAAGAAAAAAGCTGCACACCTCTATTCAACAGTATAATGTGGCCAATGGGTGGCAAGCCCCTTGAAGCTGGAAGTTGCAAGCTCTATGGATTAAAGCTTTGAACTGTTGAATGCCATTGTGCAGATTTTTTCTTCTAACATCTTTTAACCAGCACCAGATATATTTTCCCATGTTAAGTGCCTGCATGCTGAGTTATGTGTAAATATAACAGTTTTTAGATATGTGTAATCTCTTCCAGAGATTACAGCACCCCCCTGAGAAAACCATCATCTGCTTTTCTCTCTATAAGGACAAAGCCTTCTTTGTTCAGATATTATCCATGGTCAACCACTATTTACAGGGCTGGTTCTAAGATGACATGATCATAATAGAGGAGAGGGAATTTCTTCATATTACCTGCAGGTCTCAAATATCATCAGCCTAGGCTGTCACTTCACTGGAGCTCAAGGACTGCTTTTCAATTATAACAGGACTGACTTAAAAAAAAGACAATATTACTGTATATGGTGACATGTTAGGAATGTATTCCTGCTGACATCTACAATACTGGGAGGTCCACTTAAAAAATTCTGAAAATTTCCAACTGAGAATTCTCATGATCCCATAACGGAGCCATACTTGTATATAGTTAATGAGCACATGTCCATACTTTTCTCTAGTGGAATAGCAAAACCAGATCTTAGGACATCTTCACCCCAGATACATTTCTGCAGTCCTGCTGGGATTGTAAAACATTAAATGTATAATAATCCCCGTTGCCTTTAGGTTTCATTGAATCTTAAGCTACATGTGCTCCACACTTGTGTTTATATTAAATGCATGGCTGCATTTGAACTTTTTTTCTGTCATCTGAAAGCTCTCAACTCTCCACAATAGACACTGGTATGCTTTAAAGAAGCATATTACTACTAATTTGTAATGTATTGTTCCCTGACTGTAGCTTTGACCATAATTGTTATTTGTATTGAGCTATGCTTCTGGTTTTTGTGATGCTTACTTGAGTTACCATTTATCTTCAGAAATAAAGACTCCAATTAAATTGGCCAATAAAAACTGTAGTATATGCCAAACCCAGAATCTGTTTGATATACAACTTTTATTCTTTGCCTGAAGGAAAAAAAGACGGTGAAACATATGCCTTTTCTAATAATTTAACCCCAGAGTACCATCTTTAAGCATTCCGTCAAACAAAGGTAATTGAAACATTATGGCCTACACGTTTGTAATCATTGTACATTCATATTTGTGATCCTAAATTATTTATATAGCATCGTTTGTTAGGAAAACAAAAAGTCAGATTACAGAACAAATCCTATTTGTAAAGAAACGGACTGTGTGACATGACCCTAGGACTATACTAAACTTTCCCAGGTAAAGGTTACCTTAAAGGGGGGGCCAGCATTCGGCTATTTACTCTCTGCTGTTCGGACACTTTGAGAATAGTGGTGAACAGCAAGAAATGAACAGCCGAAACGCTCACCTTAGCCGATCCAGATGTTGCATCGGCTGAGGTGAACGGGCTGTTCCCTTTGGCTTGGCCGAACGTGCTGAGGCTGTTAGGCCGAACCAAGAGGAGAGTAAGTGAAAATAGCTGTACAGGGCTGCAGTGAATAACCGAAGAGGCTTTGGCTCCCTTCACTTTGGTTTAGTTATTTATTCGGCTGCCTTCGGCAGCTTAGTGAATAACCCCTATGTTGTGTCATACCACAGTACCTGCATTGCCATAACCAGATTCCAAGCAGGTGAAAGAAAAAATGAATGATATTGGTTTCTGCTAGTTAAAAGGAACTTTCACTGCGAGGTATACCAAGGCTGATATTGCTAACCCCCTTCTGAAAATTCAAGTTGCCTGGAGGTCTTCAGCTTCACTTTCCAAGTCACTGTCCCAGAAAAAGCATACATTATAGCACAGTCAGAGCCATGTCACAGCCGCTGATCTCCGCACTATGTCATTGACTTATAAAGTATTGCAGCCGTTGGATCAACATAACAGCCAGAAACTGCATTTTAAAAAAAAGAGAGTCAGTCTTTCTATATTTTATGTGTGTATTGAATATTAGTTTTTCTGTACATCTCCCCTTTCTACATCTCAAACGTTTGACTACGGAGAAAAAATGCTTCTTTGATGCAATGGAACCTTTCCCTACTGTGATCTTATATATGTTATGCTGTCAGTTAACATAATAAGGTGGATAAATGCCCAAAATATGAGATAATTGTCACTTTTCTTTTAGCCGCAGTAAAACTATATTTTAAGCCATTGTGTCTAAAAGAGGATTGTGAAAGCCTACTCAAAATCTCCTACTGAGGAATTGGTAACTGGAAAATAGTTGGGTATAGGAAAATGTCTCCAGTCCTGGGAACTTTGAATTATATAGAATTGTAAAGTTCCCTAAATATCTGTACCGTTATCTCTTAAAATCATTACTTCTTATTTTATTTAGACAATGTTAAAATCCTGGCTTGCTTATTTTTAAACAAGCTTAGCCATTATGGACAGTGTAAAAAAATAGTTACCAATGATGTATTTAGGACTAATTCAAACCAATCGGGCCCATTGACGTGTTTTAATGCATGTGTTATGTTGCGTGTTTACGTGTGCTGCGTTAGGGCAGCCTAATGATTTGAGTAGTCTGCCTAATGAACCACAATTGTATTGCAGCACACTACAGTTCATGGCAATGCATTGTGGAAGTGCATTGGGTTCCATTCAATGGATAGTGCTCCAGTGCACCGAGGCACAATATATACTTTAATGTGCCATGTTTAATGCCTCCCTGGACCTTTATTCCACCTTGTTTACCCGTAAAGCGGGCCCTGAATGAAAATGCAAAGTCTGCACATTAGGTAGCTGTCACGTACCTGGTTGGAGACTGAATGCGTGAGGAGGCCTCCCTTGCACCTCGTGTTCCGAGGATTCTGGAGTCGGCGACAGAGTCCAAGCAGACAGCGAGTGGCACGGGTGCCAGTGGTGATTACACCGTGCAAGCTGGAGTCTAGGTGCTGGGTAAAGAGCAGAACAGGATCCGCAATCAGGGTCAAACAAGCCAGGATCACACCAATCGAGCTGGCAAGGTACAAAAAGGATGAGGCAGAGGCAAAGTCAGTGCCCCCGCTAAGCTCTTATGGCAGTTCAGCGTCCCCTGGTCAATAGGTAACCAGGGGACGCTGAACTGTCATTACACACTGAGAACTGCCGAGTTCTCATTGTAATGACAGATGATCTGTCAATGCAAGTGGAGAGAGCCGAGGCATTCAATACCTTTTTCTCATCAGTATACACTCGGGAAAAAGACAGTACTATTAAACATAAGAACGCACATAGTTGGTCTCAAAATACTCCACTATGGTTGACAGAAACCGAGATACAACACAGACTCAAACTACTTAATGCAAATAAAGCATCTACACCACAAGGTACTTAAAGAACTAAGCCAGGTTATAGCGGGACCATTATTCATAATTTTTAAAGATTCCTTAATGACTGGTAGAGTGCCAAGCGACTGGCGGAAGGCTACGGTAGTTCCAATATGCAAAAAAGGGTCCAGATGCCATCCGGGGAACTACAGACCAGTTAGCCTTACATCCGTAGTTTGCAAGATGTTAGAGGGTATGATTAAGGACCACTTAGTAGAATTTGTTCGGGATAATAGCATAGTAAATGACAACCAGCATGGATTTAGGAAAGACCGTTCCCATCAGACTAACCTGCTAACTTTTTACAAAGGGGTAAGTAGAGATCTGGATGGAGGGAGGTCAGTGGATGTGGTATATTTGGACTTTGCTAAGGCATTTGACACAGTACCACATACACGTTTACTACACAAGCTGAGGTATATGGGCATAGACAAAATAGTGTGTACATGGATAGAAAACTGTCTACAGGAACGGGTACAAAGAGTATCGATAAATGGCTCCTTCTCGTATTGGGCTAGTGTCATGAGCGGTGTTCCGCAGGGTTCTTAACTGGGCCCCATGCTGTTTAACCTTTTCATTTACCATATTGGGGAGGGGGTAAACAGCCATGTTTCAGTGTTTGCTGATGATACCAAAATCGGGAGGGTAATAGAAACTGATTTAGACACTATAACATTACAGGAGGACCTGGATAAAATAGGGGAGCGGGCAACTACATGGTAGATGAGGTTTAATGTAGATAAATGTAAAGTTATGCACTTTGGGGTTAAAAATAAGAAAGCGAATTACACACTAATGGGAACTCCGCTGGGGAAGTCCGAAAGGGAAACAGAATGGGGGGTCATTGTAGACCACAGCCTGAATAACAGCTCGCAGTGTCAGGCTGCGGTAAGCAAAGCAAGTAGGGTCCCGTCCTGTATTAAGAGGGGAATGTTTTGCAGGGACGAGTCCATAATTGTGCCACTTTATAGATCACTGGTTTGGCCTCATCTGGAGTATGCGGTCCAGTTTTGGGCACCAGTGAACAGAAAGGATGTCCTTGAACTGGAAAGAGTCCAGAGGAGGGCGACCAAACTCATAAAGGGGATGGACGACCTGAGCTATGAGAACAGGTTACTGAATTTAAATATGTTCTCATTGGAAGTAAGGAGATTAAGGGGGGACATGATTTTCATGTACAAAATGTTTACCGGTGATAGCAACATTAGCAGCAAACTGTTTACAATTAACTCCATGACAAGAACAAGAGGCCCCCACCTAAAATTAGTGGGGAAAAAATTTCAGCACAAGGGGCGAAGGGGTTTCTTCTCAGTTAGAGCAATCAGGGTCTGGAACTCGCTACCACATGCTGTGATTTCGGCTGAGAGTGTGGAATCATTCAAGAGGGGAATGGACGATTTCCTCAGAGACCATAATATACAGGGGTACAAGTACTCTTAAGAATGAGAACACACAGGGACCAATACATACGCACACATCAGTAGGACCATACCCATAAACACAATAGGTTGAACTTGATGGACATGTGTCTTTATTCAACCTCAAATACTATGTAACTATGTAACAGTTACACAAGTAGAAAAAAAATTGAATTGGGCGGAGCTAGCAGTGACAGCTAGCTCCGCCCAACTGTTTTCTATTGGTCGGGACCAGCTGTCATTACATTGAGAGCTTAGTGGGGCCGGCAGTGATATCAAAGCCGGCTCTACTAAGCTCTCATTGTAATGATAGATCAGTGCCCCCGCTAAGCTCTCATGGCAGTTCAGCGTCCCCTGGTCAATAGGTAACCAGGGGACGCTGAACTATCATTACACACTGAGAACTGCCGAGTTCTCATTGTAATGACAGATGATCTGTCAATGCAAGTGGCCGGAGCAAGCCGTGAGATGACGGCTGGCTCCGCCCAGCTGTCAGTAGCAGGCTTTCAGCCGGCCAATGGCCAGCTGTTCGGCCAGCTTCCAATTTCCCCTCCAC
>NW_017306891.1:163705-174572 GCF_000935625.1 Nanorana parkeri
CCCCGCCCCCCCGAGCCGAAGCATATGCCTTCGGCTCGACCGAGCCGCTGGGCCAACTTCAGGAGCTGTACGCGCTATAGTGAATAGCCCGTACAGCAGCCCTTCGGTTCTACTGAATCGGAGGGCTCCCGTAACCGAAGCTAGCCGAGAGATCAGCCGAAGCTACAGCTTGATCCTTCGGCAGCTTTGTGAAAAACCCTCTATAAAATGGCCTGGACAGGAAGGGGGTTTAACAATTCCGTTTTAAAGTGGTTAGAAAAAAAATTAAACACTTTTTACATTTTTTAAAAAATGTTTAAAAACAGAAAAAAAGAAAAAAAAATCAAAAAGTTTAAAAAAAAAAGTGTTTAAGAAAAATAATTATCAGAAAATATAGTGCCGAGGAGGCTGGTAAAGTTAGAAGTCAAACACCACATTCTAAAATTGTTCCACACTAAAATTGTATTTCACTCCTATTTTCTGACCTATAATTCCCTAAATAAACTTATACATATGATATACCCTATAAATCAGGACAAATACATGTATTTATTATGAATTTCTTTCTGTTAGCTACACCAATTATGCCAAATACATAATACATTATTATTACCAAAAGTTTTAAAAATGTGGGGTTTTTTTTCATATTTTCTTCTATTTTTTTGTATTTTTTAGAAAAAATAAGAATTTCTATATGCACATGTCACATCATCTTAAACCCCATTGTGTCCTTAAATAAATGGTATATAATGTGCAGGTGCAATGAATGAGGAAGATGGAAATTATGGGGTGCGGGGGGTGCGGCCCACACCCAGGGGATACCACTGGAGGGGTGACACCAAAATGACAAAATGTAATTTTGGTGCCACCCCCTCTGAAAAGACAGGCACTTGGTCATGGACCGAGATCCCGACAGTTGCAGGAGAGTGGAGGGGACCCGGCGGAGAGGAGGAGACCCGGCCGACACGTCCCCTCCTCTCTCTGCCAGCGTCCATCACCAGGATGGCCACCGGCAGCTATCACAAAGATCATGCGCATGCGCAATGACTTCACGGCAGGGTGTCACCATATTCTGAAGCTGGGCCTTAAATGATCATACATTGCAAGCAGGGCCCTACCTTATTCACCGCTTGAGGAGACCAGGAGAAGGGGGGACCATCTGTTAGCGGTGTGGGAGGCGGCGGGAGCCCATGTTGTCAGCTGGGGGAGGATGGGGGGTGCTGTTTGTTGCCCATGCTGCCCCCCCTCTCCCCCCACACACACACCTGCCAATTAAATGCCACCTGAGGCTACCACCTCAGGTTGCCTCATTATGGGGACCCCCCTGATTACAAGTCACCTACACCCCTCCATACTTGCAGGTAGCTGAGATGAGTTGCCTGTATTTATCCTTCTTGTGATACAACGTCGTGCTTTACACTATGACCAGTCTTTTCTTCAGTCATATTTGGAACGCTTGTTGCCGCCCTCCATCGTTCTCTGTGGGAAATAAATCCCATAAATATAAATGTATCACTTTAGCATTTTCTAGGTCAGAAGAGTTTGCAGCTTGGTATGCATGTACTTTCTCACAGTCCATCATTTCTGAAATGCTTTCCCATGTTTCAGCTACTTTCCCACTTAAGTGTGTGTACATTATAAGCGGATTCATTTATAGCAATCAGCAATCGTGTACGATTCCACTTTAAATTAATGACATGTGTTGCTCAACCTTTGAAGTGAAGACCTAAAATTGATAGCGTTGCATTGTTGCTAGTGCGTATGTGTGCCAGAAGACCCGTGTAGCCCGAACATGGCTGATACTATTGGGATTTCTGGCTAGTGAGAATGGGAGGAGGCCTATTCACTGGTGGGTTTCCAGCAAGAAGGGATGTAATGGGCCCAGCATGTCTGACAGCTGAAACAGATGATGCGGCATACCACCTATGTAAACAGAAATAAGCACTAGGCCTGATGTAGCACAGAGATATGACCCTGCCCATAGAGCCGCTCAGTCTAGACTCCAGATGTGTTCTCACTATTCCTCGGTCTATTTTGATCCAAATGGTAAATATTTCTACCAGATGACAGCGGACTTAGCTTGAAATATAAAAACCAAGGACATAAAAGGCCATAAAATGACACTGCTGGCGCGAGTCGCGGCCTGCATTCGCAGCTGGAGGGAGACTGTGCAGCTCTGCTGTATAGAGAAGTTCTTGCTAGCAATGAGCTTGGGAGGTTTGACATCAGAGACATTTTAATATACACGCAGGCTGAAAAACTAGGAAGATTTTGCACTTTGAAAAAAATGTGCAATGTTGTTAATTACTGTCCTTGCATGCATTCTGTCGGATTTGCCGACCACGATATGTTTGCCGACCTACGTAATGCGCATGGCCCGGCCTCCTCCACACCGCAAATTGCGCATGCGCTGTATGAAAAACACACAGAATAAAACAAAAAGCCAATATATATTTGAGGCGCATTTGTGAACACGTCATAAAGGTCACCATCTTTGCATTGGTTAATGCTTCACCTGAGTTTGCCACACCCCCTTGTGCCATTGGGCCACTCAGTGTCCTTGGTGTGACCCACTGGGTCACTCAGTATCTTTAGTGGGACCCACTGGGTCACTCAGTGTCCTCGGTGTTAAGCGTGAAGATTATGACCTTTGTGACGTCAGCGCCCATGCGAACTGATGTCGGTTGGAAATACTTTTTTTATCATTGAATGTGTAATTAGAGTGAATGCGTGCACATGAGCATTAGCAATTTTGTTGGAGGCAAGTTCCACCCGCCCCTGGACCTGCACCACCACCAACTACAGCAAGAGATGTAGGGACACCCCTGATGACTATGTGATGTACAACATAGCACATAAAGTGCAGTGGTCAGAACCATGTAACATATAACATATTCCATAGAGTGCAGGGGTAAGAACTATGTATTGTGTAGAATAGCATTTAAAGTAAAGGGGTCACAACTATGTAGCATGGGAAGTGCAGCAATCAGGACTATGCAGCACAACATTGCGTATAGATCACAGCAGCCAGGACTATGTAGAGTATACAGTACTGAGGTCAGGGCTATGTAATGGTCAACATAGCATATGCAGTGCAGTGGTCAGAGTGGAAAAGTGAGGACTATGTAATAGCACATATAGGCCCAAGAGTCGTTTTCTATCCTAGTGCTGGGTCCTGATGAGTGGGTTCTTCCACTTACTGATCACTTATCTATTTTCAAATCCACAGCACACACGCTAGTGGCAGTCACAGGCAGCCAAGCTCTCCTGCTGTCCTGCTGGGGCCTGGGTCTGGTATGGCAGGACTGTCTGTACCCCTCTATAAGCAGCCCTGGGTACTAATAGACTTCATATATTTTTGGGACAGTGCCAGATTGGAATGGTTCTTTGCATTCAGTGCTGGGGAATATGTTATCACTCTATAAATGAGTAAAATAATGCTTACAGCTGTAACGGGATAAAATCATTTAACAGAAAATAGATACATACTGTAATCTGGCAACTACATCAAAATATGGAGACATTCGAATTTTAGAACGCTAATATTTGTTTAAAAAAATATATATATGAAAATAAGTTTATGGAATATCTTCCAGTACTTTGCACACCAAATGTTTGACACTTCTTTCCTGGTCTACGCTGCGTTAAGAAAAGTCATGTCACCGAGTCGAAACCTCACAGCGATTCTGGCACTGTGATGTCACCTCGCATATGCCAGAGGCACATATGCCATGTGACATCTGCCTCAGTCAATGTGATAGATTAAATTGTTCCAGAGCTTTTAGTAAAGTCAAAAGAGTTTAGAAATGTTCAAATGTTCTTCTTCTAACCTTCTCCTCTTTTTTTCTTTTATCCTCTTGGGTCTCTCCCTCCCTGGTACTGGATTATCCCTTGGGCGGTTCACATTGGACTGGCCATCATTGATTATAACAAATTCACTTACCATTTTCCAACCAATTCATTATTGACTATATCTACCGTTACTTGTTTTTTTAATTCTTTTTTTGGAGTACGTGTCATGACTTATGCGATACATGATTGACTCACTTAGGGTACCCAGATCCTGTCTACTATGTATCATAGTCGCAGTCAGGTGTTTTAGAGGTTCATCTGACATGAAACACTGTTCTTGATATATCTCGGCTGATAATGTTATTATATGCTCTCAATACCTTGTTCTGTATTATTTTTTTGTTGTTGTTGTTTATACTGAAAAAAGAAAAAAAATAGGAAATGTTCAAATTAGTCTTTGTAATCGCATGCTCGGATATGTTAAAGCGGACCTTGCATGCAAAGTGCATGGGTCGTTTATTACATACTTCCCTATTCCCCCAAAATATGTTGCAATCCACTATAGAAAAAGTTAAAATAAAACATACTTACCCTACACCCTTCTTTCACATAGGAGATGGTAACATCATGCTCCTTCCAACAAGAACCTGTGAATGTTGAGGGATCCAAATCTTAAGAGAAAATGTTCTTGTCTTGTGCCGACATGTCTAATTACAAGATTTGGGGCACTCAGAAGATTTGGGATAATCAGTGTTCCCAGGATCCCGCTTAAAGGATTATGTCATCTTCTCTTGTATGGAAGCCTGTGTAAGTCCACTCACAAGATTTGGGACACTCAGTGTTCCCGGGATCTCGCTTAAAGGATCATGTCATCATCCTCTTCTGTATGGAAGCCTGTCTAAGCAAGTATAGTATGTTTTAAAATGTTCCCCAGTTTTTTTTTTTTTTAAAGTGGATTGCTGTGTATTGCCATTGGTGGGGCGGAAAGTTGTCAGTATTTCAGTATTTAATAAGCAGATCTTGGATTTGGGTGTTAGGTCTACTTTGATGGTGAGAGGACACTGTTTTGCACTGTGTCTTTACATGGAAACAGCTACACACAGTTACAGCTGTGAAACTGTGAAGAATTTGTTAGGGCAAGCACTACCAGTGTAAGCAGCCTTGTACAGAGGAAGTGAAGATTTCACCAAGCCCCTCCAATTCTCCAGGATAGAGTACATAGTACATAAGGACTCCCTTGAGTTTTGAGGCACTAAAGGGAAAATTTGGTTTACCAATTTGTTGTTGTTTTTTTTTTTTACTACCTGCAGATCCACCATGCTTTTCAGGCCCAATTTTCAAGAGTATCTAGTGCTTTTTTAGTTTCTCTTCTTGAACGCTTGTTGAGGAGGCAGGGTTTGCATATGCCTTGTCTATCTTTTATAGTGTTTTGTTTGCTGATGCCCTGAACTGCTCAAGCAAATGTATAAATACGTGGCTCCTGGATATTCCAGGGCTTGATCAGGATAACTGGATGTGTAAACAGAGAAAGGGGACAGCGCCCACTCCTAGTGTAATTTAAAAAAAAAATAATAATGGAATACAATAGTCTAATAAAAAACTACTCACATTTAGATGAGCAATTAAAAGCATACGGCTGTCAAAGGCAACCAGGTTCAACCGGAGCTATTGATCTGCCTCCTGGGTTTGACGGAAAAAATAGCACATATTAATGCCTCTAGATTTTTCCTTTAAGATAGCAAATCTTGACTTTTTGAGTTGAGGTCCACTAAAAGAAATACTGGGGTATCATCTCCCGGTCCCACTTTGATGTTTGCACAACAAAGAAAAAATACTAAACAGGTGAGGTAACTGTGATTTCATGGTCATATGTTTAGGGCATTCTTTTTCTCTTTTTTTGAGTCTGTATTTGATTGTTATTTGTGCACTGCCACCTTTTTTATTTTACTTTTTTTGACACTCATGCATTCGCTTACTTCCCGATCTATTGAGCCGACATGTGGCAGTTTAATTGTCACACATTGGCTCAAACTATGAGGATGAGTGATTTTCACTCACATCATAGTTCTCCTTTAATCTCACCTTTCCCACTGACATCAATGTATTTTGCTGAAATGGCAACATTTCATCAACATTTCACCATTGATAACTCTTAGGAGTCTACTTTTAAATATAATTTTGTGTATGTTCTATTTATCATTATATCTAAGTTTGACCCAAGATCCACACAACTTTCACTCAGGATTCATGCTTGAATCCAATGGAATCTAGAATGAGAGTTACATGAACCTTGTGTGAAAATATTTGTAAATAGAAACCTCTCATTTTACTTAACCCTACACTCCAATACTTCCCCAGTTATTATTATACAAGATTTATATAGCGTCAACAGCTTGCACAGTGCTTTACATTATAAGGAAGACATTGCAGTTACAATACCCATCAAGACAAGAGGGTTAGGTGGGCCCTGTCTGATATGTTTTTATAGGGAAACCAGCAGTACTAGCAAAGTTTGCTTCTCATGAGGCATCTGACCAGTAGTGAGGAAGTTGATGACATCTGGTGATGAAGCAATAGTCAAGATGTGGCAACCATATCAGGAAAACAAGGAGGATGATGAGACAATAAAGGAGGAGAGTAATGGAAGGTTTTCATCACATTACAGGATCCAATCACTTATTAGGTTTTTGATTTCTCTATGGTCCAACATAGGCCTTTGTTATCCAGAAATACTAATATATTTTAAACCCATTGTTACTCTCTCTACTAGGGATGCACCGATACCAAGTACCGTACTCGGTACAAGTACAGATACTTTTCGAGCTCCAAGACTAGACTAGAGAAAAATTCAAAAGTTAGGAGGCAGCTGTCATTTGTAAGGAGCACACGGAGCTCCTGGAATGTGTCTGTTTTAATGTATGACTTTGTTTTTATAAATAATATAAATAAACATTTTTGCAAGTACAAGTACTGATACTCGCCCAAGTACTCACAGATACAAGTACTGATACATTTTTGTTTATTGTCATGTGACAGTTTTTCTAAAACAATACAAACTAATGATTTCAGGACAGTGGTGGAGCGCCAGAGCCAGGTCCCAGCTGCAACCGCTGCAACCCTGGTAGTTCTCATGAAAATGCCAAGTATCGGCACTGGTATCTGAAAAGTATCAGTGCATCCTTACTCTCTACTATACATATTACTAGCTTCTACAAGCTGGTGTTATTTCCCTTTACCACAAAACAAACAGAAAGAAAGTATCAGTGCATCCTTACTCTCTACTATACATATTACTAGCTTCTACAAGCTGGTGTTATTTCCCTTTACCACAAAACAAACAGAAAAAACAAACAATTAAAAATATTTTTTGAACATCTACCCATGTGTACAGTAGTATTCCATTGAAAAGTCACCAAAGAGAATATTTGCCTAAAAAAATATCTTTTGGGTAGAGCAGAAAATGAATAAACCCCCTGCCAAGGTTTTCTTTTTCTCTCTCATCTGTGTCCCATTGAGGAGATTTCCATTTATTTTCTGTCCAATAGGCTCAATAGGAATTGAGCGAAAAGCTCTCAAAGGTGGGGGAAATCTCCTCCTAGACAGTTGTCACCAGAACAGGTGGTGCTATTAAACGATTCCCTCTCGCTACCTGCTCTGGTGACTCAAACTCAAATATTGGATTTTTTTAATCTAACAGGCATTGCTTAGCAGAGCAAAGGTAAATACACCTCCAGAGCCACCCGATTGTTTGTATGGTGCAGAGGAGTGTGCGGGCCCCCCCTCCACCCTCCATGCTGGCTATCTCGAGCTCTGCTGTCCCCCCAGCGGGCCCGGGACGCTGGCTCTCTGTACTGAGATCACTTCCACCTGCTAATCTCCCCTCCAATCTCTGAACGTGGAAGTGATGTATATTACATCACTTCCACCTTCAGCCTGTCCTTTCTCTGTCTGCCATAGCCAGAGAAGAAGCTGATGAAGCAGATTTGTGCTTCATCAGCTTCTTTGGGGGTCCATAGGTGACATTAAGAGGACCTGGCACTGTATATTTGCTATCGCATAGGGGACTTGTTAGTCCCCTATGTGACAGCAATAAAGTTGAGAGTAAAAAAAGAATTACATTTACAGATTTTTAAAAATTGTAAGTTCCCAGCCCGCACATACAAACATAAATACACTTCAGGTGTGATTGCAAGCACATGTTACATTTCACTGTGAATGTCAGAGTGAGGGCAATAATTTTAGGGCCCTTAATCACTGTTAACACTAAATTGATGAGTATTAAAAGCTTTTAAAGCGTCGCCTATGGACAATTTTGAGTATGGTAATTTTTTGCGATTTTGTGAGCGCACTCAATTTTAAGGCTTGATATTATACCAAAAACTTGGGCACTAATAAATGTTATATAACATAACATAGGGAAAACAGTTGTTTTCATAATTTTCAGTACCCTTTTCTTTATATAGTAATAAATAAAAAAAACACCAGTGGTGATTAAAACCATGGGGATTGGTGGATGCCGGATAACTGTAGTTTCCGGTTGCTTGCAAGTAAACTTTCAAGCAACAACCCCCCACCCCGCCCCATTCATATGCTGGCTAGATTCTGTGATTGGCTATTTCATATGGCCATAGCCAATAGTAGGCTGGCTATTGTACATGCCTACTCCACTGCTTGTTTACATTCACCTGCCAGTTGCGGAATCTAGATGTCGGCCGCAGCAAGACAGATAATTTTGTCAACAACTAAATACATTTTCTTGCTAGCAAAAAGTTTGCACATGTCTATCAAGCAACCGGCAAAACAAATTAAGGCCATATTATGTCCTCAATTTTTTTTTTGTCTTGTTGCTTGAATGCCGGGTAATTGGGAGTTTACTGTACCACCAAAACAAATCTCTATCTGTCCCCCCAAAAATTATATAAAATTAATTTTGGTATGGTTTTGCTGTACCTCAGCGCTGAATACCGAAAAATGGCCGGGACAGGAAGGGAGTTTAACACCCCGGACTTCAGGTAGTTAAGGGGAATTACCCCTTCGCTGACAGTGACACAATGTTATTACCATCTTCATTCTTCATTCTTTTAGCAGGTCCATTGTTAGATCCAGAATGAGTGCATAACACATTAAAAAGGACCTATGCCCATCCAAAAATCCTAATATGATGAAATCTGCAAGCATAGCCCAGTCTGCCCAAACTGGAGAGTGAATTTAGACTGGTTCCTTCATACCAGGGAAGCCGGAGCTGTTCAGTTTCTCTGACATTGCAATGACAGCCCTCAAACTAATATTTGACACCATAGTTTAGCCTCCTTCCATGGGAGGACTGAAGCTGTTTCTTCACAGGTATGAACTCTCTGGACACCAACCATTGCAGAAAACCCCTGTGCATGAAACCGATGTATTTTCCCAAAAGAGTAAAACAGCTTCCAAAATTTGTGTATTAAACTAAACCTCCGTATTACTATAATTTGCAGGCTGGGCTGGACAACTATATTATTTTCTAAGTTAAATAACTGAAATAGTATGTGTTTAATATGATGCAGGAAAAAATACCCATTAAAATCTGATCAAATGCTTATTTAAATAGTTGGCTGTGTTAAGCTAGAGGTTTGGTAAATTAAGTATCAAATAGACTCGTAATGTAAAGTAATGCTGGCAAAATTAAATTAAGCATGCCGAGAAAATAAATTAGATGTTTCACAAAATTACATAGAAGCACTTTTGATCACATTTCTGCCATCTCATCATTACACCCTTTAAAAAGCTAAAAGAGCAGCGATCAGCTCAAATACACTGCTTTTATTTTCAGCTGCAATGGAATTGTATTAGGATTTATCATGCTGAATGGATTCATCTCTCTAGAAATTCCAAATATTTTATTAAGGACCAGTTTGTCAGACTCATTTTTAATCAAATGATCCATGCTAAGGGGATTGCACATGTTCTCTTCCATTTTATTTTTAATTTATATTTAATTAAGGAAAAATCTTAAACACTTGTCATGTATTTTGAACCCTTATGATTTTTTTGCTGCTCATGCAGAGATACATGATACTCAGTTCCACTTGTAATTATCTTTTATGTCAGTGGTGTTTGTATACCCCCCGATTATTGAACCGCTGATTTACTAAAGCAGTAGAGCATTTTACTTGGTAAATAATATTTTTACCAAGCTTAGTGAATTTGTTGACTTGCACATGATTGGATGATTGAAGTCAGCACAGTTTTGCCTCATTTAAGCCCAACTGAACTTTATGTATATAGAAGCTTAATACATTCTAGGGGCATCAAAACAAAAGTTTTGCAGTTCATTTTCAGAAGCATGAGCTTTGATGATTTGAAGGCTCTAGTTCTGACCCGGAGGGATGTGTCAGACCTCTGCAGAGACCACTGCTTCTACACAGAGAGCAAGGCTCCTTCTTTGCGGAATGCTGGCAGGGGGCATGTTCTACATAGGCTGTTGCTGCTTCCTAAAAAAAAGAAATAGACTTTGCGCATCTGGACTATTTTTAACCAATTTAAACTGAAAGTTCAGTTACGCTTTTAGTAAGCTCAGTAAAGCAAGTGTGTTCTATTCCTCTATCATTTTTTCCCCCCACTTTTTTTGCGTTTTTCTGCATTTCTAATGCATAGCACAGGTAATTGGCCAGACTCTCCTGTTTGCCCTGTATTGGTGCTGTACGTTTATTAAAGTATGATATAAGCAGTGACATCACAATGGGGGTGCGGTCCACACCAGATGACACCATTGGAGGGAGTGAGCACAAAATGACTGACAGTCATTTTGGTGCCAATCCATCTGAAAAGTAGGGCACTTAGTCATGGATCGAGAGCCTGACAGTTGCACAAGAGAGGAGGGGAACCGGCGGCATACCTTTTCTGGCCAGGTGAGCGTCCCCTCCTCTCTTTCCCGGTGCCCATCACCAAGATGGCCACTAGCAGGTAAGCCTGCATGATCACGTCATGCATGCGCAATGACATCACGCGCATGCGTGATCACGTCCCAGCGAGGTGTCACCCAGTGGTCGCTCCAGGTGACACCATGTATTGGGACAGCCCTGGATATAATAAATGGATATATATATATATATATATA
>NW_017306891.1:174624-341346 GCF_000935625.1 Nanorana parkeri
ATATATATATATATATATTAGTAGTAGCCAACAATTGGCTCTGTCTACAGTTAACTGTTTTAACTGGTTGCTATGAGCAACAACTCCTTACAAAATATTGTTACGCTTTGTAGTTGTAGTGCATATGCATACCAACATAGCACTGACTAGATATACCGTGGTATTATTTTAGCCTTTGTACATGCTTTCCCTTTTTGGCTCCTAACATTATGGGAGGGAACCCCACCAAACTTTTGCTTTGGGACTCATGATTTTTAATTACGTCCCTGGCCGGAGCCTGTATCTATTTTTTGTAGCAGTGAGAGATAAGTCTAACTGAAATCTCGTTTTTTATGAGCCGTTTTGTCACTCATTGGCTCCAAAACCAGGGCACGCTTGACATCAGAAACACAAGCCAGATTTCTACTTTAACACAGATACGAGCTCTTAAAGCTCAATTTTTTTAAACTCCAGTGTGACTTAACATGTTTTAAAATACCTATTTCTTGACATACTGTATACTGTGACAGCAAGTTATGTACCATATTGAGGAGCTAACAGCTAGAGTGGCATAACACATTTTATTCATTAACATGTACAGTATGTATACATCAAGTGTTGTGCATGGTAAATGGAAAATGTGTGAGGACAATAAATAACACACCATACTCAGCAGCGGCTGTATAAGAGCAGTCTGGTCTCCTCAAATAAAGAGAAAACTTCCTTACAACATTAACGCTGAACTCCAGGCTCCCTGGAAAAATGATAATTCATAGGTATAACAGAAAATAGATTCAATTCACAAAGTTAACACCAGGATAGGGTTCCTTATTTTTCCAAAATTACTGTTATTTTTAACGGAGTGCTAATGAGGTTTATATATATATAACAGCTGAACACACAGATCTTTAAGCTTGTGCTAAAGCTTTGTGAACTGAGACTAATGTGTTGTAAAATTTTAATATATACTTTAAAGGTTTAATTACCTTCAAGGTTTGAGTCACATGACAAAGTGCAGCAACTGCAACATTTAAAAAAAAACTGCAGCAATACTTCTGCTTGTGGTGTCAGTGATATTTCTTCAAATACTTGACCCAACACCCCTTGCAGATAGCTAGTCATGTGGGTGTGCAGGGTTTGGGTTTTGCAAAGATCCATTTTTCCCATGTGGCATATAACTGCCCAATAGTGATGGGCCGAATGTGCCTGGGTTTGGTTCTTTTGGACCTTTACCGAACCCAGCCTTAAATCCAGGTTTGGGGAACGTCCAGGAGAACCGAAACCAGGGCTGCCTGTATCCCAGCAGCCAAAGAGGCTGTTTGAACCACACAGCCTTATTAGTTGCTTTGATGCTAGCGGCTGAGCTGCACAGCATCCTTGGATGCTAGGATGCAGACAAGTATTCCATAGGATGCGGACGGGTACACCAAGTGAACCAAACCCAGGGCTGTCTGTGTCCTAGCAGCTAATGAGGCTGTGTGACCCACACAGCCTCATTGGTTGCTATGGTGCTAGAGATGGGGTTGCACAACATCACTAGTTGCTAGGATGCAGGGAGTGCATTATAGGACACAGGCAGGTACATCATGTGAACCGAACCCAAGCCTGCCTGTGTCCCTGCAGAAAAAGAGGCTGTGCAACCAGCATAGCCTCATTGGTTGCTAGGGAGTTAGCAGCTGGGCTGCACAGCATCAGTGGTTGCTAGGACACAGGTGGATACAGCATAACAATCAATGACACTGGCCGCACAGCATCACTGGTTGCTAGGAGAGAGATGGAGGTTTGGCTGGCAGGTGAACAAGCCAGATTGTTTCCCCATTCAACAAACTGCCAACAGCTTGGGTTTGGGTCAACTCATGCAAACCCTCAAGCTGTAGCTCATTTCTAATGCCCAGATTAATTCATCCTGTTGCCGCTTGTGCTATCAGTCACTGGATGTTCTCCAGCATATTCCTCCCCAGATCTGATTTTTCGGGAGCTCTGCTCTGAAGTCCATTAAGTTCTTCAACATATTGTTCAAGCCCTGATGAAGGGGTATTGTCTTGGATCCAAAACTTGTTGGCTTCCAGTTGCTTTGTTGTGGAATTAATAAAAGAAAAGATTGTTGATTCCTAAACTGTGGTTTGGCACTCTGTTTGGCTGTGTTACATGAAGATTCCTAAGGGTTGACTAACTAAAGGAGAAACAGGTCACTTTGCCAAGAGAATGTTCATTGAGCTTGGCAAATAGGTTAAACCTGCTTTCACTTTGAATACCCAATCATGTGTAAGGTACATTGAAAAATTTTGGGTGATTGATGTAACAATCTATCCTTTTAATACATTGACCCTTTTGTGTCATTCAATGGGCAGAGGTTTTAATGGATGAAAAGCCAAAGCACTCAGCAGCATTGGATTTCTGTCTGAGTTGATTTGATTTACATGGTCAGTCAAGGAAATGAACATAAACAAGATTAAAACTGGCTTACAGATAGCAAGACTCCCTCACCAGCCAACAGTGAAAAACTGCATTTCAGCACTATATGTTTTCACTTTCTTAAGGTAGTTGGAATGGATAAGAACAACAAACAGACGACTGTCAGCATCTGCATCTGTATGTAGGTGGCGGGGTTCAACATTTTCATGTGACTTAAATTCCTCCATTCATAGTAAACCCTCATGGGCAGGGCCCTCCTTACCATTGTGTCTTGAATTGTATTGTAATTATAATGTCTTCATTATATTGTAAAGCACTGCGCAAAATAAATCCTGTATACTAATAATAATGCATTGCATTTTGTAAAGTAGCAGATAAGGTCACTGCATGAAGTGACGCATGCCCAGAGATCTTAGCAACCTGGAACTTTCAGCCCAGAAAGGGGGTGGCTGGCACACCTGCCACCTCGCCAACGTGACCCAATGAGATGCCACCAGAGGTGACCACCTACAGGGACGGCCCTGCTTCTGGTTATATGGTGACAATGTTTTGTCCGTTTCCCAATTCTCAACATGCAATATTACTTTGTGACATGATCTCCCAATGGAGAATGAAAGTGGTTGTGCTAACACACATTAGACAGGTATGATCCACTGTTGTTACTGTTGGGAGTCCCAGCCTGGGAAGTGGCATGCAGCCATTACTGAAGTTCATGAATGTAGACCGGCAGTGGAAAAGAGGTCGCAGGAGATTAGAAGTACTGAGATGCAATAGAGGATGAACAAAGGTGAAAACATGTATTTTATTTTAAAAAATGGCAATTGTTTAGAATACACATAAACTAAGTGATTGCATGTACTTTAATTTTCAATTTCGACTAGCAAGCCTGCAACCGGGTATTTCCAACAGTTCCTTTTGTAAACAATATCCTGCTTTTCTTTTTGATCAACGTTCTTCTTTGACCTTCATGGAAATAATTAAGGTAAGGCAGGCAAAGGCAAGTACCATTTTCTTCCTTTCTAAATCAACTGTCACTGAAACATTATTTGTGAGCTTATTTGTGCTATTTTAGGTATTTTTATTAAACCTGATTTACTATACCTTTTATAGTTTCTTCTATCATTCCACAGCAGCGCAGAAGGTCACAAGGATAAATATCACCCTCTTCGACAGAAGAGAGGAACAGTTGGCTGCACAAAAACACTTTTCACTTGGTAAATTCAAATGAAGTTTCATGAAAAGTGGATCACAAACATCTGCTTTCGTTATAATTATATTTCTATTTCAGCTGCAACAAGCTATTTACAGCCAAGCCTATTCATAAGGAGCTTTATAATTAAGCAAACAGAATAAAATCTTTTTATAGGATGTAGATCTAAAGGGTGATAATCACAGCAAAATATACAGCAACAGTTACAAAATAGAACGTTTAACGCTGGATACATTGTTACTGACATGCTCAATAAAGCCTGACATTCCTTTGTTCAGTGAGGAAGGAAGATATATTTTCTGCACAAAAAGCGTAAACTTTTTAAGTATAGAGGATAACGTGAAAAGATTGTTTTCACATTTGGGTATTTACTATTTACATAACGACCGTGAAAGAAGCAAAATAAAAAATGTAAAAAACAGGAAACAAAGGGAAACTTTTTAATGGAAAAATGACACAGACTTGTACAAAATACCAACTTAAAGCAGACCTTTACCCATATCTTTAAAATAACAACAAACACACCTTTAGAAATGTTTAGTAATGACAATCTACAAACACATACTTCTAGATAATTGCCAGCTTTGTATTCTCTCTGTACCTTATTTCTCTTTTTTTCCCCAGTCTTCTGACAGTCGCCATGTTTTCTGAGGCCAGGTTACTAGCTCTCCTTTTACTTCCTTGATTTCCGGCACAGGTGACCATGCACATCAACCCAGTGGAGGAAAATGCCTTTTTCCTGAGCTACAATTTCCCAGTAATGCACTGCTGATGTAACTTTCCCAGGATGCAACGCTTTGGTACTTACATAATTTGTGCCAGAACTGGACCAGGAAGTAGATGAACTCTATTTGTAAGTAAATGAAAGACAAGTTTATTTAGCTAATGAATGAAAGAAGATTTCCTATCAGCATGCAGAGCTGCATGCTGCTGGGATTTTTAGTGAAAATGGGTAAAGGTCCTCTTTAAAGTGTATTTCCACTTATAAATTGTCATAACATCTATTTTATATTTCTTACATGTTCCCATTCACATAGCATAAGTAAAAAAAAAAATTTAAATACTTCTTGCGATTCAATTTGCTTTTACTTGGGCTACGGTCTCTTGGCTTCGTAAGAGTTAAAAAACCCTGACCGCCCCATCCGCTCCTCCCAAGACCTCCAGTTCTCTTGCTCCCTCGTCAACTCCTCCCATGCTCACCTTAAGGACTTCTGTGGAGTCTCTCCCTCCTTACCATCAATGTCATTATTTGTATTGTGACCGTAATGTCCTCCTTATATTTTAAAGCACTGCACAAACTGTTGGAGCTATATCAATTCTGTATAATAATAATAATAATAATAATTACAATTGCAGCTTTTCTTTTTAATATTAGAAGAGGTAGTGAGGGGTTTCTCCATTGCATGTTAATGAAGTTAATGAGAGAAACACAATCCTCAAATTTCACTCCTTAGTTTTTCTATAAGGACAGATTACTGTGAAGATGCTGAGAAGAACCTGGAATCAGCCATGCTGCCTGCTGCAAGAAGAATCTAAAAGGTTAGGAATATTTTTTTTTTTAAATCCTTAAGTGTGTGAATAGGAACACATAAAAATATATTTTAAACCCAACAACAAAAATGTATTATATTATTTACTAATCCTGAGATGTGTTGGCTGCATTAGTTGTGTTTTTTAGGCCTTTGTTTGCTTTATTTCCACCTGGTGATCTGGCCAGTAACACAATTCCTGTATTAGGTTGGCTTCCTTCTATGGAGGAGCAATGGAGCCACACTTGGACAGCAGAATTGTCAGTCTGGGTAGAGGGTTGTGTTAAATGCACTGGCAGATTTTAACCTGGTCTGACCCTGAGCTCATCTAAACCCAAAAGACGTTCCTCCCAAACACAAAGGAAGCTCCTTCCATGAGACCCAATCAGCTGCAGGCAGGGAACTCCCCGTTCGCAGCTTGACATAAGCAAAAGGACAGGATACAGTGATATCACTGAACTTATATGTCTACGTGCCTATGTTTGATAACTGACATTAAAAAAAAATTTGTGCATTTGTGTGTGTTTTTTTACTCCCAAACCTGCATTTTTTAAGTTTTCTTTATGTATTTTTAAGTTTCTTTTTTTTTTACTGAACATCAGTATCATCTGTGACATCGTGTGTCGTCATCATCGTTGTATCTGCTTTCTGGTTTTTCTTTGTGATGTTGTGGTATCAGAGCTCCCTCAAAAACTCATGACAAATTTTCTCCCATAAGCCTCTGCAGCTTGCCATGGTTCTTGTAATGGGAATCACTTTGGTTGTAGAGGTTCTTGTGGGCATTCACCAGGCAGATGAAAGTCTCCAAATGCAGCATGGATACTTCTAAATCCTCAATTTTGAACACAGGTCTGAGGTTGCTAGAAGGCAGACATTAGTTATTAGGTGCAAAAATGTATTGTAAACAAATTGTGATTCTGCTCAAAAAAAAGCTCATATATTTTTGGCACGACAAGCTGCAGCATGACACTCGGGTGTGAACAGGCACAGTTGAATATAACAGGAATCTTCATATTGAGTATTGTTGTGCTTTGGGAAATATGTAACAAATCACATAAGTGTGAATGGAGGAAAGGCAATTTAACTTTAGAGTTGGACTCATGGAAAACCACAATTCAGCAATTGTCAAACAACATCCCATACCTTCCAACTTTCTGAGATGGAAAATAGACACCTTTCAGCAAAAAGTATATAAGCAAAGAATACTTCTAAACATTTTGAGATGGGAAGGAGGGACACTTTACAGCCCAAAGCATGTGGGGGAAAAAAGACATACTTCTACCCCGCACACAGTTTTGAGGACCATGAAGAATTAATACAGAAAACATGACTGGATAAACCCACACGTGCTTTTTCCCCACTACTTGTCTTTTATAATGGCTTTTTAATAAGAGCAAATGCAATAATTTAGAGGTTGTATGAAAGACTTGATGCAGTGTAACACGATTTACATATTTTATAGCGTTTTATAAATTAGACCAAAAATATGGACAACTGGGAAGCAATGTGGGACAGAAGGATTCCAAACAAGGGGCAGTCTATCCAAATAAAACTGGGAGCTATGGCGAACTGCATGCCCCTTCCCTGCTCTCAGTTACATAGACCATAAAAAATTAAGATTGATTAAACTTACAAATGCTTTTTTCATCACTACTTTTCCATTATCTTGGATTTTCAAAAAAACAAATGCAATAATTTAGAGTTTGGGTGAAAGGTTTAAAGGAGAACTATGAGGTGAGTGATTTTCACTCATCTTCATAGTTAGAGCCGGACTGTGACAAAGAAGCTGTCACACGTCAACTCTATAGATCAGGAAGTGAGCAAACACATACTATCGCTCACTTTCCAATCATCTCCCTGCAGAGAATAATGACTGACAGTCACCGCTCCGTGCAGGGATTCCCTCCTTCCCTCTCCGATCCTCCAGCGCTGAGTGGAGGAACAGACGGGGGAGGGGGCAGGCACAGCTGGCTCTGCCTCTAGATAGGTAGAGCCCGCTGTCAATCAGCCAGCTGGGCGGATCTCGACAGTATTGTTGAAATCCGTCCCGGCTGCGTTGCCTTCAGTATATAGCTAGCTATATACTGATTTTGGGTCATGGGAGGACGTTAGTATAATATCCTCCCGTGACCTATGGTATAAAAAGGTTACCCCATAGTTCTCCTTTAATGTAATATAATGCATTCAGTAGTTAACTAATACATTTTTATTGAGGCTTATATAGTAGGTTACAAAAAAGGGACACCTGAACATTGGGATTTAGATCCAAAGGTGGGACAGTCCCTCCAAATCAGGGACAGTTGAGAGCTATGACATCATGTTCCTGGGGGTTTCATACACGATTGTCATTACACAAATTTTGGTTTGATCCAACACTCCATTAAAAGTGCTGTAAAAGGATATGTAACGTTGTATGCAGGCACTGCTGAAGCACATACACTGAGTGGCCAGATTATTATGACCACCCCATCAGTACTTCGTTGGGCCACAAGATAACTCCACGAGATGACTTTGTTGGGCCGCCTCGTGACTCCACGAGATGTTGAAAGGTGATGCGAGGAATCTGACACGGCACTGTTGCCCTTCTGTTGTCTTGTACCAGCCTTGCCACTCTCCGTTCTGCCCTAACATTGACTAGTCGCTGACGGCCACAATTCGCACGTTCAGACCCAGATTTTCGGCTGACAGTCCAGACTTTAAACACTTTAACAATGAGCCCCTCTTGAACATTTAACGAATTCTGCTGTTTTGCTGATACGCGCTCCATGGCTCGCGCCCACAATCATCCCACGTTCAAAGGCTGTTAAATCGTCGTGGTAAACAACCTGCTATCTATGTTTATAATGGTCTGGCCCATTAGCACCTTCAGCGCGAAATTATAGCTAACTATAGCTAATTTGCCTACAAACGTCAGGTGGTCATAAAAAACTGGCCACTCAGTGTAGAGAGAGGTGCTAAGAACCCTTGAAGTGGAACTGAAGCCAACACTTTTTTTTTTTTTTTAGCTGTGGATAGAGTACGGGAGGGTTATAACCACTGTCATGGGTTTTTTGCTATACATGTCACATTGAGAAGATTTCCTTTTCTTCCTGCCCAATAACTACAACAGGAATGATAGAAAATTCCGCCAAAGTGAAGGAAATCCTTGGTGGTCACCAGAACAAGTGTCCTTAATGGAAGATTTATTCCTGTCCTGTTGACAACCCCCAAATGTTGGATTTTCTTTTACTTTCAGTGATAAATAGAGAGGGTTAATTGCTCTAATGGAGACACAGACAGCAATTGAAACCAGTGTTCTGATCCCTCTGTGCTCTATCTAAAACTAAAAAAAGTTTTGGCTTCAGCTAAACTTTAACATGTATTCACACTTTGTCGTCTTTGTTATGCATCAACGTGCTTTGTGCTAAGGCAGCCCATTCCTTTTGAATGGACTGCCAACATGCAAGAATGCACAAAAAAAGGAAAAAAATTTCTGACATAGCACCTCAACACAAGATAGTACACCACTATGCATTGTGGTGCACTGTGGCAGCTGTGCTACCTTATTGTGTCAGGGTGCCATTCAAAATGTGTTTTTTGGCCCTTTGGGATCATTGGAAATGTAAGTATATATGCCGTTATAGGGTTTTCCAAGAAGAGAAGCCAGGCACACAGACAATTCTATGTTGTATCCCTAGATCCAGTTTTCATGTTTGACTGCAGTGTACCTTCAGTTTAGGTGTCCGGGTTGCATTTTACATGTGTGAGCAATTCATAAAAATACTGCAGGAGAAGCATTAAAAATAAAGAGAAGATATAAATGTTCAGGTTACCATTTATGTCGTTTTACAAAATAGCACTGAGACAATTTGGCTGGAATCAGATCATTAGCATAAGTATATGAAAGCTAGAAAAATACAGATTTTATATAAGATGTTTTGGGATTAATTAATTCTGGATGGCACTGTGGTTTAGCATGCATGAGTGCCCATTTGCAATCCTGCCAAGTTTAAAGCAATTGCCAAAAGTAGCACTATACTCTCGGAGGCACTTGTCAAATGATATCTGTGAAGTGTGCCCAAAAACTCCACAACCCCACTACATATGCAAAGGGGATGTTGTGTAATATACACCAGAATATGATGCAATGGCTTTAATTCCTATTAAAGGGAAATTACTGTTCACTTTTTGAGCAAATGTTAACGTGATATTAAAGTCAAAATGTTTTTAACCTATTTCAAATGCTGATGAAATCACTTACAATGGAAGCTGCTCCTTAATGTTTAAAAGGTTTAGTTTCCTGAAGAATTAGCTGGTCTCCTGAGTACTGGCTCTGATATGCCGTTTTAGGGTGGCTCCATTCCCGTGCAGGGTCCTATGAAGTCAACCTTGTGCATGCTAGTAAGCTGTGTATGTCTCCACAAATACACAGCAAAGTAATCCACTCCCTCCTCTTCACCAAGCTACTACAGTTGCTAGAGACTGCTCTGTCCCTTGTGATCTTGTACTGGACAGGAAGTTTGGGAAGCCAAAATGTGAGAGCAGAGCTGTTTGCAAACATGATGACTGTAAGTGTTTGAGCAAACATTTAAAGAAATACTTATTATTGGGCAGTGTACATTTGTTTGATTGGGATTCATTATTAAAAAAAGTTTAATACTAATTTAGTATTATTACATTTAAGAGACAGTTATACAAAAGCTAGAAAGAGTGCACATTCATATTACAATGTTATTTAAAGCTGAACTCCAGACACAAAAACATTAATTTAGATATATTCCTCAATAGCCAGAAAGGATATAAATCCACTTTGTGTTTACCAAATGCATCACCTAGATATTACTATATTTTAAAAGTAGTGGTGGCATCATCATTGCTCTATACATAACTTGTGCAGAAAGCACAGAGCTGTAGGAGGGACCCAGCAGGCCCCACCCATAACAGGCTGTCTGCAGAAAACTACAGAAGGAGGCGGATACAAGACCAGTCACCCTGCACAAGGAGTGAGAGCAGCAGTGGCTGGTCTTTATTACAGGAAGCTTCTGAGGCAAAGTCTCACACTGGATTACTGCACAGATCTGGAAAAAAAATACACAAAGCACACCAAGATTCAAGGAAGAATGCACTTGGTCCTTGCATTTAGAGAATATTTACTTGGAGTTCACCTTTGGGGAACAGGGGCATCCCTAGCTTTTTTGCCATCTGGGGGGGAGCTCTGGTAGAACATGCTAATGTAAGGTGGGATGGGACGCCGGCCAGAGCATCCCATTCACTGGTTTCCATGAACTTAGCGCCGGCCAGAGTTTCTCAGGTTGCTAAGAGCTTGGGGGGGAAATGTGTATGTCCCTTACACATCTCCCCACCAGGGCCGGTGCTAGAATTTTTGCCAACACAGGCAAAGTAAAATTTTTGCTTCCCCACCCACCCCGCAACCAACCCCCTGTCGTGCTGGGCCTGCTCCCTATCACTATGTTTTGGGTTTTTTTCACTTACAATCGGTGCGGGAGAGCAGCGGCGAGTCAGTGCTGGTCCGGTGGGAGGAGCTCCAGGTGGGGTCCTAATTTAGCTGGCCGGTGACTGCCAGAGGATCTCAACACGCGCGGCACCTCTGGCAGTCGCCGCCTAGCTAAATTAGGACCCCACCTGGAGCTCCTCCCACCGGACCAGCGCTGACTCGCCGCTGCTCTCCCGCATCGAAGGTTTCCATTGGGATACAGCCAAGTAGTCCTCGGAGACGCGCGTTTGTTCGATACGCCTAGGTGTGAACAGAGCCTAATGAAGTCTCTATGAGTAACCCTAAATTGTGAAAAGTGTTAGAGCATGAGGATATATGGGGGGGAATTGGACAATGTGTAATTTGCTCATTGAATAAAGATTTTTATTAAGAAGATCCCATGGAGTGCGGTATACTTTGAACTTTGTTGCTACAAGCGATGGCTTGTTTATTGCATGCAGTGGGAAACAATCCTGGTGGAAGTCCGGTTCTCGAATGTGAGTGGTGTTTATGCTGTGGAGTCAATATGACCAGATTGTAAGCATACCGCAGCCAGCTGGGGATATGTCATTTGCGTCGGGAGTAGTGGCAGGGCAGCATCATCGAGCAGCAGATCATTGTGGTAGCAGGGCAAAAAAATCAGGAGGCAAATAATGATAGCGAGACCACTCTACCTTTTTCTCTTCACAGGCTTTTTCAAAATCTTAGGAGTGTAGCTAGCAGGACTGGGTAAGTAAGCCTCATATTAGCTTGTGGCCTCACATAGTCCCACTGCCCTGGAAAACAGCATGAGAGGAATTTATCAAAACTTGAGCAGACACAATGTGGAGCAGCTGTACACGGCAACCAATCAGCTTCTCTCATTCATTTTCAAATCTTAACTGAACAAACTGAAGAGAGGAGCTGATTGGTTGCCATGCACAGCTGCTCCAGATTTTGTCTGCTGCAGCTTTGATAAATACTCCCCCATGTGTACTGCTATTACAGAGACACTTGAAATCCTGCATCATGTGGTAGGCAGTGCCTTCAAGGAAGTAAATCCAAAACTGGATTTGAAAATTAGAGAATAGTGATGACCAGTGGCGACTCTAGGAACAATATATAGGGGGGGGACATAAGATACCACAGTCAAAACGGGGGGGGGGGGGGGGGCCAAAAAGCATGGAATGGCGCGCACGCGCGCACTATGCTTGCTCGTTCGCGCATGCGCGCGCGGCTTGCGTAACGCGCACCCGGCGCGCGACCTGCGCACGCGCGCTGGCCACACCAGCGTCAGATGCCCTGCCAGGGGGAGGAGGAGGAGCTACCCGTGCCCGATGCCCGAGCCTGCGAACCTGACAAGGAACGGCACCCCTGGGTCCCTGACAGAGCCCCCCACCAAGGAGCGGCCGCCGGACGCGAACCTGGGATGGCCGATCAGGGTGAGCCCGGTGGAATGCACGGACTTTGGCGTCCGCATGAAGATTACCTGCTGGCTCCCAGGAACGCTCCTCAGGCCCGTACCCCTTCCAGTGGACAAGGTATTGCAAGGCTCCACGGCGCCTGCGGGAGTTCAGGATCCCTTGGACCTCGTATTCATCATCGTTATCCACCTGAATGGGAGCAGGAGGCACCGGAAGAAGACATCATTAATGAAGCTTTGGAAGGTAGCAGGGCATTGCAAAGCCCGAAGGGCATCACCAGGTACTCGTATTGGCCGAATCTGTAACGGAAAGCCGTCTTCCACTCGTCGCCCTCACGGATCCCTGGGTCACGGGCTCAGATAAGTTGTATAGCCGTCCGTATGGCAATGGGGCCCCAGGGAGCAGATCAATGGGGCAGTCGTAGGGTCTGTGGGGAGGTAAGGCGTCTGCCCCTGCCTTTTCGAAGACATCCGCGTATTCCCCGTATTTGGCGGGCAATACCTGAGAAGAGGAGGCCAGGGCCAACAGAGAGCCAGGAGCAGAGGAGATGCAGTGGGAGACACAGTAGGAGGACTGAAATGTGACGCGTCCCATGGCCCAGTCTATTTGGGGATTGTGCTTCCGAAGCCATGGGATGCCCAGGATAACCGGAAACAGGGGAGAGGGTACAATGTCCCATACGATCTCCTCACAGTGGTGGCGACCAATGGAAAGGGCAATAGGGTGTGATTCCATGGAGACAGGTCCGGTCTTCAATGTACTGCCGTCCACCATGTGGAGTCGGGACGGGTGTTCCTTGGGGCGCAAAGGTAGTCCCAGCTGATTGGCAAGCTCGAGATCGAAAAAACAGCTGCTTGCGCCCGAATCGATCAGGGCCGCAAGTTCAAGGTCAGTACCGTTCAGCTGTAGGGAAACACATATGGTTAGATGTGAAGAACCGTTGTATACAGGCATGTTCAGGAACACAGCTGAACTGACAGTACTACCTGTAGGTGGTTTGATGGGGCAGTCTCTCAACATATGACCGGGTTTGGCACAGTAGAGGCAGAGATTGAGAGTCCGCCTTCTGGACCTCTCGACCGCGGAGAGCGGACCCCTGACTACTCCGATCTGCATCGGTTCTTCAGGGGCGAGGTCCCCGACTGTGGAGGATGGCACGAGGATTGGCAGCGGAAGAGGGTCGGATCGCCGTGCAGGAGGGGGCAGAGCGTGTTGCCTCTCCGTCCTCCTTTCACGGAAACGGCGGTCCAGTTGGGTAACCGTGCTCATCAGCCCCTCCAAAACCTCCGGAACCCCGATACGGGCGAGCTCGTCCTTCAACTGGTCTGACAGACCGATCCGGAACTGGTCGATAAGGGCCACTTCATTGAGTCCGGTATCTGGGGCGACCTCCCGGAATTCTGTAATGTAGTCCTCCACTGGACGCCTTCCTTGCCGAAGGGAACGGAGAGTGCCCCTAGAGGTGGAGGCACGCAGGGGGTCATCAAAGAGCGCCTGCACGGCGGAAACAAAGGAGCTCCAAGAGGACAGTACTGGACTATCAGTTTGCAGGAGCTGGTGGGCCCAGGTCTGTGGGGGTCCCGTGAGCAGGGAGATAGCCGTCCGTACCTTGACATAGTCTGACGAGTAGGTGTGGGGTTTCAAGGAGAACAGTAGTTTGCAGGAGGTGAGAAACGACCGGCATTTCCTCCTGTCTCCAGAAATCCGTTCTGGTAGGGCCACTGCTGGCTCACTGTTCACCACCTCCAGTGAGTGGTGTGGAATGGGAGGAGGTGAGGGTGGTAGTGCGGTGGCCTGGGCCTGGCGCAGCTCCTGAGCACTCATCCTCCCTAATAGGTGGTCATGGCTGGCCTGCAGTTCCTGGAAGGCTTGCGTCACCAGTGCCAGTTGCTCGGACAAAGAAAGGACACCGTCTGCAGGTCCCGCGGGTTCCATGGTAAGGCTGAGTTATTATGTCAGGGCTGGAGTAACGGGCCAGGTGTGGAACCCCTTGGCAGGGACGAACAAAGTCCAAAAATCGCAGTACAAAAGGATAGTCCAAACAGGTCAGTAATGTAACACAGAGTGCGGAGGTCAGTAATGTTCAAAAACCATACACACCCATTGCACTTCTGACCGGATAGAAAACCCTAATTGTAGGGTGGGTGCTGAAAGGACCGCGGATGCCTCCGCAAAATAAATCTGAAAAATTCAAAAAGGTCACAAGCACTCCAACATGTAGAAAAGGCAATATTTAATGACTTCATCATCAGAGCGACGTTTTGGAACCGCAAAGTTCCTTCCTCAGGCAAAACAGATAAATATACTTGTGAAGTCAATGACTTTTCTACATGCTGGAGTGCGTGTGACCTTTTTTGAGGTCAGTAATGTAATGCAGAGTGCGGAGGTCAGTAATGTAACGCAGAGTGCGGAGGTCAGTAATGTAACGCAGAGTGCGGAGGTCAGTAATGTAACGCAGAGTACGGAGGTCAGTAATGTAACGCAGAGTGCGGAGCTCAGTAATTTAACGGAGAGTGCGGAGCTCAGTAATGTAACGCAGAGTGCGGAGCTCAGCAATGTAACACAGAGTGCGGAGCTCAGCAATGTAACACAGAGTGCGGAGCTCAGCAATGTAACACAAAGTGCGGATGAAAGCAATGTAATGCAGAGTGCGGATGACAGCAATGTAATGCAGAATGCGGATGACAGCAGTGTAACGCAAAGTGCGGAGAACAATGGTGTAAGATGGAATGGGACTTACAGTTTTGATGTACTAGATCATGTGCTCTGTCATGCCCTCTTCTTCCTCTCCGGGTGGTGGGTGGGGGGACAGCGAAGTTTCTCCCATGTGAAGCCCCAAGCAGCCTTGATGCGTCTTTTCTGTCCCTACTCTGCTAAAGTACATGAGCAGCCAGTGGCAGTGCTGTACTCTCCCTCTTAGCCAATAGCAGCTGGGGTGGGCGGAGGAAGATACAAGTGGTTGCCGACTGCCGTGGAGCCCGTACAGCAGGGGTCTCAAACTCAATTTAGTCGGGGGCCACTGGACACATTTTTTAGTCCTGTGGGGGCCGCTATTATATACGGTACCAGTGTTAATGTCTGCATATGTCTGCATATATGGCAACTATCACCCATTCAAATGAATGATCGGGTGACAGCCGCTGCATGTACACGCCTGCACACCGCACTTTTAAAACATTTTTAAACAAATGTGTTTGCATATATCTACTGCTTGCTAGCAGTAGATATATGCATAAAAACGTGAGGGTTTAATACCACTTTAATATCACTTTAACTGCCTCCGGGCCGGCCGTAGTAGAAAAACGGCCAGCCCGGAGCTCTCTAGATCTGAGCGGGCGTCTCTAGACGTCCGCTCAGACACGCCCCCTCGCGCGCGCCGCTCGGCGCGTGCGAGCGGGAAATTGCCGTTTTTTAAAAACAGGCAGCGATGCCTGATACCATACAAGCGATCCGCCGGCTTTAGAGCCGGCGGATCGCGTGTATGGGGTGCCGATCGGTGACTGGTCTTGAAGTGGTTAAGGCAAGACCTCTACAATTTGTATAATAGGCATATCTGGATGCAGGTACACTTTCCATTTGTCTTGAGTTTAAGGGGTATTAAAGAATGAAGAAAGAAGATATATATTTTATTTAAAATATATTTAAAAAATATATCCCTATTAAAGGGCCAGAGGGTAGGTCAAGGGGTAGTTGGGTATCACTGTTTTGGTTCTTCTAAATTCTGAAAATTGTTTTATTTTCATTGCAAGCAATACAACTACAACACAGGCACATATTGCACATTTAGAGGAATTAGGGGGAAACTGAGAAATCAATTGCAGACTTGCTGGAACCTATTTAAAACGATCTGTGTTTGGCGTGTTTGTGTTAAATTCCTTTGGTTTAGTTTCTATATCATTTTACATCTTAGTACCATTATTATAGTATTATATTTTGTTTTGTGTGATTAATGATGTACAAAAGATTCCGGCATTTAAAATATTATATCCAAATTCTTTTTTTTATGTTTTTTGTTCTAGCAGACTGCTGTTTGAGCTGTCAAAATGCATTATATACTACTTGATGCAGTGCTTAGCACAGTAGCATACATGAAGAATTCTGCGGTTATTTTAATATGTGCAGAAAACATACCATATATTACTCACCATTGAGCCAAATGCTGCAACAAGACCACTGATTTTATGTTGACTTCATTTTATTTATGTCTTAAGTTTTGCTTTTCTTTGTTTTATCTCGGTTCCCATGTAAGGATCAGTGGCTAGTTTTAAAAGATCTCATTCGCCTTTATTCAGTGGATAGTTTAGGAAGTATATCTAAAGCCAACATTTTTTTTCATCTGTGTCTCATTGTGGAGATTTCCCTTTATTTCCTATCCTGTTTGGCACAACAGGAAGAGAGAGGAAATCTCTTCAAGGTGTTGCTACAACATGTATTCCCATTGGAAAAGTTCCTCTCTATTTCTGTGTTGGTGGCAATTTCAAATTTTACGTTTCCAACCACTTTCCGTCCTGGTACTGTCAGAACCAGATGATCAGCAGCAAGTCAGATGGCAGCAGAGATGGATGGAATCATAAGGTCAGAGGCATAGTCACAGGAGAGTCGGATCAGAACCTTGTGGGCAAGCAGAGCCAAATCTGGATAGAGAAGTTTAGTCAAGACAGGCAGGGGTCAGAAGGCAGGCAATGAGAGTCCAGAAACAAGCTGTGTGAAATCCAAGATATCAATAAAAAGAAATAGCTAGTACAGGATACTGCTGATGATCTTCCAGCAGCTAGCAGCTGCCTCTAGCATCCTTAAATAGCCCGTCTGGTGCCAACAGGTGGAACCGACATGGTTAAAAGCACTGCCAGTGACCACCAATCTGGGGTTGGGGGAGCTAATAAATACTGCCACTACTGCGCACTAACCACCAGTGTGGAAGATGGGGAAAATTTAACACTACCGCTGACAGTCAATTTTTGTGTGTGTGTTTGGGGGGGCTAACAGTGCTTCCACTGACCATCAAAGTGTGGGAGAGGGTTATCTAGGACTTCCATTTAAAATAACACTGCCAGTAAACATCAATGCAAGAACGGGGTTAAGAGCACTGACATTCACCTTCAATGGGGAGGGTATTACTGTGGCTACTGACACCAGTGTTGACGGCTATTATTGTGGCAACTGACACCAATATAGGAGTTATTATTGTATCCACTGACATCAAGGCTGGGGCTTTATGATAATATTTTGACTCCCCCCTCCCTCAGCTGGACTGCTGGAAGGCCACGTAGCACTGTGTTTGCTTTAACCATTCAGTCATGTGCAAGGGAAACCCTATTTTTTAAATTATCTTGCATATGGTTAAGTATTTGACGTGAGCCATTTATTGCATTAAATTTTAACTTTCTATGACAGCCATTATATTTAAATGTTTATACTTCATTTAGTTTTAGTTTCATGACGTTTGTCCTCTTTATCATGACCACCAGTGTTACTGAATTCCCCATTATGGAAATCGGGGTCATGTACAACTGTGTATATACTCTTATAAACATGATCCATTACAAATGGGTGTTAGCACATATGGAAACACATATAAAATCTCTATAGTGTTAATATCTGGCCTGTTTGTACAGCATGCAATGAAGTGCAACCATGCATTTAAATATCATACAGAGGCAGATCCCATTAACCAGTACTTGTATGTGTAAAGAGGCTTTGAAAGGTATGGATTGCCGCATATAAATTCTGTGTTAGCCTAAATTGTTAGCTGTTCAAAAGGAATTCTTGTACCAAATGAGATATTGATTTAACAGAACCACTTCTTGCTGGACTGGGTGAGTGACAAGAATTTTTATTAGGAACAATACTTCTGCTTAGCTGTTTGGTGATATTACACAAATAACAAAAACAAAGAAATAATGCAAGCCCCAACAACAATAATGATGTTGGTGCACAGAGCAGGCAGTAGATGGGACATACGTTTATGTGTATTTCTTTTCTTTCTTGCTAAAGTCAGACCAGTTAATGATGGATTCTGATTGGTTGCGATGGGCATACTGAACCTAGGAATTAGCACTCTTTGTTGAATAAGGCTGAAAGGGTATTAAATGAGATCTTAATCAATTTTCGCTACTGATTAAGGAGAATTTCTGAGGTGCACCTGTCAAATTAGTGAACAATAAGAAAAAGGTCCAAAGGCCCCTCCCACAGAGGCCAGTACTCAAAGAAATTATTAGCTTCCTCCTCATGGGTGATCTCCAGCCATTTATTAGGCTCCAATTGGGATCCTGCATTTAATACTCCAAGGGTTATATTCGAGAGCCCTCTTGCTCTGTGCATGGCCTACGGAAGTAGTGCACTCTTTAGGTTCTGTACTAGCAAGAAAACATAATAATTACTCATCAAGGCAATGATACTACACAGAGGATGCTGAAAATGCATGTTTCAAAGTGCTCCTTTTCATCAAATTTTCTAAAGAAATGTAACGCTAAATACACACAGTATATACAGTTCTTTAATTATGTATATAATTGAATTACAAAATACAAAATATTCTTATTTTCCATATATTAAAAGAACACTATCCTTTCAAATACATGTATTATTGTTTACAGATTGTAGATATGGCCTGAGCTATAGTAGAGTGGATCAGATAGTAAATGAGACCCCTTAAAGTGGTATAGGAGAAGTCAAATGTGTAGGGGGGTCCTCTTTTCTATTAGTCTTCTAAGGCCTCTTGAGGGCAACCAGATTACAATAAGGATACTTACCTGTTTAGAGTTCATGGCTTGAGAATGTGTCCACTGGGAGTTGTACACCACACAAAGGTATTTTATTGATGGTGAGGTTGTCAGTGAGCATGAAGATAGAGTAATAGCTAAAATATAGCAGTAAACAGAAATAAAATGAGCGAAGATACAGTACTTGCAGACACAACATCCCATACATGTACTGTCCCAAAAGAGTCACACTTTGGCATGTTGGCAGCAGGGCTGTCTTTAATATTAATTGGGTCCTGGACAAAATGTTGTTGATGGGCCCCCACATCCCCCCAGACTCCATCACCTGCCCCCCACTTCCCGACCCAGACCCCCATATCCATATATATATATATATATATAAGTGAATTTTCGAGCCCTGTGTATATATATATATATATATATAGTTCAATGCAATGGACTCAGGACTCTGAAAGGCAATAGTATTAGTGATGGTGGTCAGCTGCACAGAAGCCTGGCACACAGATCTATTCTCTGAGCACAGCATACCCGATGAAATGACAAAATACATCCAGCACTGATGTTGCTCTCTATGCTCGGCACAGTCATGCTGCACACCACCGCCATCCACAGCCAGCAACATCCCCCCTTCCATCCTCATCATCATCATGCTCTGCCAGCCAGGTGCTCCATTCTCTGGAGCTGCAGATAATGAGCAGAGATGAGTGCAGCTCCAGCCGCTCCCAGCACTCACTGATCAGTGGAGGCTCCTTCCTCATCTAGCTGCAGGACTCCCCCTCTCTACCAGCTCTGGCCATACATCTCAGGTGTTCACTTTGCTCCCTGCAGATCCTGCAGCCACCACCTGCCAATCACCGGCCCTGGCTGTCAACATGCCCCTGGCCCATGTCCGCCCTGCCACTAGCAGTGCCACTGCTCTCCTGCCTGCCACTCCAAGCAAAAGGGACAGCTGCTGTGGGCCCCTGTAAATAATGGTGCCCAGGGCAGTTGCCCCTTTTGCCCTGCGGTAAAGATGTCCCTGGTTGGCACCATGGCAGGAGGGGGTGTCATATGAAAAACTGCAATGAAGAAAGAACCAAACTGTTGTACAAAAACCGTTGGTATTCTATGCAGTTATAATACAACCAGCATCATATGACATATTCGGTTTGAAGACGTTTGTGCTTTGTCAACGTGACATGTCTTTACATTTCCTTTGCAGGACATTTGCTGTGCTGGGAATGTTCGCTTTGCCAGAAACGTGGGCAGTTGCTAGGAATACCTTAATACTCTTGTAACTTTCCATCTGTTTTATGGCAGCCTGTAAGCATAATGGCTGTTCACTATGCTATGGTTGTTTGTGTCATAACTATTTCTTTCTTATGTGTTGTAGTAATGATATTTCAATGCAGTCATTCCTGTTCCCTAAAATAGGCATTTTCTTAAGAATGGAATAGCTGTGTAATGTTTATGGATGATCCTTCAGAATCATTCTGTTGCTGGAAATCTACTTTCAATTAACTCCTTAGAAAATCACTGTGATTTTCTGGTGTGTTTTTCCTTGTTTCCTGCTCTCTCTTTGCTGCCTGGCACAATATTAATTTATAATAAAGTATCCAAGTGCTCCTTTTCAGCAATTTTCTAAAGAAATGTAACGCTAGATACACACAGTATATACAGTTCTTGAATTATTTTTATTATTGAATTACAAAATACGAATATTCTTATTTTCCATATATTAAAAGAACACTATCCTTTCAAATAAATGTATTATTGTTTACAGATTTAAAAGAGTCCCATGTAGGAGTTCAAGGCTTGCCATACCAATACTCCCACACAGCCAGGGTCGGATTTCCCACAAGGCCACCGAGGCCCGGCCTTGGGGCAGCAGGAAGTAGAGGGGCAGCAGGGGTGTGGAATTCCTATCGCCCGAAGCCCCGGACATGCAGTTCCAGACGCTGGGCAGGCAGTGTTTTTTCTACATTTAGCACTGCTTTGGGCAAGCACAGCTAAATGTACAGTGGGAAAGCCGCCACTTGTTTTGTACAAGTGAACCCAGAGATATCGCCAAGATCACTTGTATGCAGCCTGCCAGGTCTGTTTAAATAAAAATGTAAAAAAGTAAAAAAAAACTAATACAAATAAAAAAATTAAAAAGTGATAAAAATGTTAACAAAATAAACAAAAGATGTATACCATCAGGGCACAGGTACTGGGGTTTACCGACGCCTGTTCTGAGGTCTTAAACTGTTTGATGTGCGCCGGGACACACATTTCTACTCATAGTAAGATTTATTCTCCCATCTTGTTTTGGCGACACATGTTTGATTTCCCTTCCACTTTTGTTTTATTAACAATGGTCACCAAGTCAAACATAGAAGAAAAATCTGTCTAATCGGATCATGTGCAGGAGAACCGATCTGCCCTGGATCAGCTGATCGGTCCTGAAATGTCACTTCTCTCCGACTGCGATCTCACATTCCACCGCACTCACAAAGTCGGATAGAAGTGACATTTCAGGACTGTCCAGGGCAGATCGGTTGTCCTGCGCATCCGATTTGCGATGCCGATCTGCCCTGGAACAGTGGAGAAATCATTGGAATGCTTTTCCTATTCCACCGCCGAAAAACTGGGAGAGATTATGTTTAAATGTGTGACCACGTGACCGGTCACACATTCTAACGTGGTCTCAAACTTTGATAGAACAGAGGCCCTGTTTGTAATAATTTAATCAGACCAATAGATTATAATAGGGAACATTACAGTGTAATATTCCCCATTATAATCCACTTGTCTAATTACATGAAATACCAACAAAGAGAGGACTAGCCAGAGGGATAAGTCCAAGAGGTTACTAATGGATCGAGGCCGACTGCAAGTTATAGGCCGACTGCAAGTTGTATAGTAAAAATATATATTTTATTTATCAAAAGTAAAAATATATGTAAACACAACCATCAATGTGCCGACAGAAAAATGTATTAAAAAATTGTACCAATGTCTGCCGGCACACTGATGGTTGTGTTTACATACATTTTTACTTTTGATAAATAAAATATATATTTTTACTATACAACTTGCAGTCGGCCTCGATCCAAAGGGTGTGGGGCTGATCTGTGGTCTGAGGTTCATGCATTGGGGCTAAACTAAGATCTACATTGCATGCAAAGAGGTTGATCTGAGATCTTGTAAAGTTTATGCGTATATGCATCTGAGGTCTAACGCGTATGCATCTGAGGTGATCTAAGGTCCCAAGTGCATGCTTTGGGGCGCTCTGAGTTCTGAATTAAATTAATAGGGGCTGATCTGAGGTCTGAAGTTTATGCATCGGGACTTATTTGAGGTCTGAAATACAAGCATTGGAACTGAACTTGTTTTGTGTGTGCACCCCTTAATCAGTTTTTGCACTCAAAATTGTACTTCTTATGGCAAGTTAAACTCATTAATTATTATAATATAATCCATAGGTTTAACTTGCCATTAGCTGTACAGCATTCAGAATGTAGTCACCAGCACAACCAGAGATACCTTGAAGGTTTGGAGACTTCTGGACTCTGAACAGTTGCCTAATGAAAAAGAATTGAGAGGCTCCAGAATATGATGAATAAATGTGCTTTATCTGAGCAACTGGGTGTGCTGGTGACAACATTCCTAATGCCAAATCTTCCAATGTCAGGGCCACAAAATATAGAAGTGGCCCCACGGGATTGTCATGCCCCACCTCAACCCATTTCTTTAACAACTTTATTTTAATTTATAATGTAGCGTCTCTCTTTTTCTGTCAGTGATACCCCAGTGCAGGATAACACTACCGTTTGCTCCAAAAGGGGTTATCTAGAGTAGAATAACAAACGGGTCTTCCTGTGTTTCCTCTGTAAGAAACCTCTATGATGGATTCAGAGTACACCAGCACAGGCACTTCGACTCTAGGTTCGGATGCTATGAGTTACCGCAATGCTGTAATCTTCGTGTCAAGAGGTAATTTCACTCACTTTGCCCATCAGCACTTATCACCCTCTATGGTGATCAATGAAAGTGATGTCCAGACTGTAGATTTGATGCTGACAACTTTATTGTACAACTTCAGGGAGAGAGAGGTGGAGGGTTAGGATCATCCAGGCAGATGTAGACTCCAGTGTGGTTACAGTCTGTGCACAGCAAGTAGAGCACCTGACGCAGCAATACTTCAGGTAGAAGTCACCAGTCATGTTCATCCTTGTCATCAGTAATAACCACTGGGCCTCCAGCTATCAGGCTCCAGTGTAATTACACAGCTAGTCCCCAGGCTTCAGGCCTAGCCATCTCAGACAATCCACAGCAGCCTCCCCACAGACAGGGCCAGGAAGAGAGAGCTCACATGATCCACCCCATGTATGTATCTCCTCCTCCAGCATGCACCACTAACCATTATCCGCACAATGATTGGCAGGAGACAGATATCTACTAATAACAATCTCTCATTGGTTGCTCTGCTCTGTGACCAGGGTACACCCAGCAGCAGAGAGAAGCAAACAATGACTGATTGTTTAGGGGAAATCAAATGAACATAGACTACAAATCACCATTAGACTGCATACAATCTGATAACACTAAATTTAATAGCACTCTTTCCTACAGGGTGCTACAATAATATATAAGAAAATGAGGATTTTAGCCCGGTTTGCTGGTGTTCGTCTTATTTCTTTCAATGTAAGGTCTGCCTGTGGCTGTTCTGAACAGAGAGTGGCACAACGGATTGATGACTTGCGGAAAGATTGTCATCCAATAATGACGTACACTTACCGTTACATGGAGCTTTCAGTAAGGGCTTTTAGTAGTTTTATCTACAATAGCTAGCTATGAACTTCCCAGCTGCTCACCCTGTCGCAGTTCAACCTTGTTGGGTTCATTTTGCCCCGTTGTGGATGAACATTGTTTTACATCATTTATGATTGTCAGTTCTGTTTGATTTACGGGCGTTTTGAGAAGCATGGTGGTTGGGTAAGGTCATCACATGATTTTAAGATGGACATTTTGGTTTATGGTGCTTGAAGACTAATGTTGTTGGATATACAATGTTTATGGGTATGATTTATGAGTTATTAACAGTTTAAGTAAACATTGGATATAAACCCTAATATAGGGCCGCAGCCAAAACGTTTGCACATTCATATGTCTGATTTTTTTTTTTACATTTTTACTTGTTATTTAGATTGTGCATTTTGCGTTGGGGTGATAGTCGGCATGTACAATCCCAAGGGGACACCCACTGATAACTGTTGACACACTAAGTAAAACTGTCAAAAAAGGGAATTTCACTTTGTGGAGATTTAATCTTACTTCCTGTTGCATATTTGGAAAAGGAAGTGAAGGGTACAATCACTAATTGGACATAGACAGCAAAAAATATACTACAGTAATATGTGAGTAAATGAAAATACAATTGGCTTTGAGTGACCAATGGGCTTAGAAAAGAGAGTTCGTAGTATAAATTTCACAGGTTCACATTAGAACAGTGAGCTAAGGAAACTACTTTTATTAGTAGTGAAACATCTTTCCAATTACAGAACAAGTCAGTTGAATGTGACTATTACTAGGTATACTATCGCCTAGATAAATGAGAACATTATCAGAAATATTGACAAGCCAATTATTTAAAAGGTTACAAGCTGGAAATGTGGCTGTTTCCGTAAAGGCTAATGTATCGGACATAAATTCCTGCATGCTCACCATAATCAGTCCAGTTTTAACAAAACAGCAAAGTTTGCAATAAATATACACAATGTACACTTGGACCCCAGTGTTTACACTTGGACTCCAGGACAGAGTGAAGACAGAAGTGATACTAACTATATCTATGTCTTGATTGTGAAATAATATGTTAATTTGTTCAGCCAGTTTTGTGATCTGGGTACTGCTACCAGGCAGATTAGAAATGTCGGCAATCTCACTTTATTCCTATTATTTATTTTAAGCAACACAGTTTGTTCACCAACCTTCCCCAGCCTACATATTGGACAATGAGGGACCTTCCACAGCCTAAAGTTTGGATAATGATGGGCCTTCCCCAGCCTACAGATTGGACATTGATTGACTTTCCCCAGCCTAAAGATTGAACAATCATGGACCTTCCCCAGCTTACAAATAGGACAATGATGTACCTTCCCCAGCCTACAGATTGGACAATAAATGAGCAGAAGTACACATAAGGAAATGTCTCTCTCTTTCTGGAAGTAAATTAACAGTATTGTAATGACTACACTGGGCAATGCAATAGAGGACGATTGGCTTACAGTGCTGTCCCTACTTTTGTGTTATGGATTACAAGAAACTAATATATAGGCACATTCTGCTGCTAATATTTTTTAATGCATAGGCAATGGATTACAGGAAACTAATATATAGGCATATTCTGCTGTGCTGCCACAATAGTTGTATAAAATATGACAATTCATAGTCATAGTCAATATTCACATTAATGTAAAATGAGAATTTATATAGTTCATTTTCTTTAAGACATATGTTGTGAGAAGCATTGTAACTGGTTCATGTGATGACATCTTGTAGTCATTCTGATTATTGCATGTTTTTCTGTGTTCAATCCCATCTATGATGTATTTCCCCTTTCTTGTTAGTAGCCACGAGTGTCATGGTTGACAGTAACATGATCACATGTTAATCATGTTAATCTGCATTGCATGCTTGGAAACATTACTATCTCCGACCTTCAAATACTGCCTATTCATTCATCTCCTTTATACTGTTGTCTGCTGTAACCTGATGCACAGAATAAAAGCACTGTATGGATGAAAAGGTATTTGGTGAGTTCAGCTATCTGATAAGGATTGTCCGCAGTAAATATATCTGCTTATACAGGCCAAGCATAGAGGTCTCAGCAAGGGTTAAATCACTAATACAACAATCGGAGTCAGAATATCTGCTGCTAATATTTTTTAATTAATACAAAACTGGATAGAACTGTACTCTTTTATGTTCTGCTTGATGTTCAACTTTAAAACCCAACACCGGGCAAATGCTTATTGCATGATAATCCCCCAGGCAGAATTTAAAAAAGTTACTCTGGCTGTGATACTCACTTTCAAATTAAAGCTGTCTCCTATAGTACCTCTTCTTGGCCACAAGATGACCTTAATCTTCCATGTTGAACTTACTAGAACTTAAATATATAGTAAAATATAGTAACACTTTGCTACAATGTAACTATTATTGTACATAAATACCTTAAATATGTGCTGCACATCTTAATGCAAGATATTTAAATCACAAAAGGAAAATAATAGGCAACACACATAATAGCAACGTGTTTAAAACCACGAGTTAGGCCAAACGATAATCCATATCTTTATGTGCAATGTTAAATCATCAATAAATTCACCAACACATATCACTCAGTACTCCAGGTGGCATCCTACCACCTACTGGACTAAAACTCACCACATCTAACCACGACTGACCACAAGTCAAAAAACACTTCCTAATCTCCTATCCATGGAATCAAACTCAATTCTCTCTATGGCTTTAAATGTCATATAAATGGATAGCCCACTGACAAATCAGCAAATAAATGTACAATGCTCAGTAAAGAGAAATGAGGTTTCCCACATGCTAATCAGTTTATTAAAAAAAATAAGCAGCAGGTAACACTCATACGATAAGAGCATCCATCACATAAATGCATGCGTATACAGAGTTTCAGTAAGCTAGTAACAGATCACAGCCGTATTCCTGATCTCTGATGCCGATTTCATCACCTGGTCTTCATCAGTGGGTACACCACTGAGGAAATCCAGATGATGAAATCTATTAGTATAGACCGCTTAGTATGAAAAGAGGCAAAGAGGACCCTGTGGCATCAATGACTGACTTTAAGACTTAAAGGAGAATTATGTGAAAATAGTGATTTTCACTCAGCCTCATAATCTGAGCCGACCTGTGGCAATGAAACTGTCACAGGTCGGCTCAGTAGATAGGGAAGTGAGCAAACACATATCGGCGCTCGCTCACTTCTCGATCTTTCTGTGCAGAGAGCCGTGACTGTCACTCCTGGCTCCCTGCAGGGATTCCCCCACTCCCCACCCCTGTCCGATCCTCTGGCAGAGCGGCAAAACGGACGGGGAGGGGGCGGGTACAGTTGGCTCTGCCTCTAGATAGACAGAGCCAGCTGTCCCTCACGCAGCTGGGTGGATCCAGACAGAATTGTCGGGATCCGTCCCGGCTGCGGCGGCTCAGTATACTGCGAGCTGTAGCTCGTGGTATACTGAGCTTTGGGTGACGGGAGGACATTAGTTTGTGCCCTCCCATTACCCTTAGAAGAACTATGGGGAAAAGCCCGAACCCCGTAGTTCTCCTTTAATAATTATTAGGTTTTAAAATATATTATAAACAAAAATTGGAAGAGACGGAAGCACCACTACCTGGCGCAATAAATGTGGTTAGGTGTGGCAGGAAAGAAAGGTAATGGTCTCACCTGTAGCTGGGTGAGCGTAAATGTGTGGCCCCTAGGGTGGGGTGAAGCGGTGAAGTCGAGCGGTGGATTCGGTCCCCTTCTCTGTTTGTTGGCTTCGGTCCCTCGTGTCCGGTAGTGTGGTTGGGGACACAAGGGTAGAAAGACCGGGGGTGAGGTTATTTGGTAGGCAAAGGGGGGGTGGACTTCTGAGACTCACCGTTGGGATGGAGGAGGCATGATGTCAGCGACGACGGCAAGGTTGGTGTTTAGCCAGGATGATGATGGGGTGATCCTCTGGGTGGCTGTTGTCCTCGGGGTCCTGATGGTAGCTTCTGGTGGCTGGAGCTGCAGGGTGATGTGATGTCGACGGGAGAGCCGAGGGACGGCCAGTGATGTGCCTGGGAGCCGCGGGGCAGAGGAGCTGCCGGGATGTCACAGTGAACGGCTGTTGACGGAAGTGCTGCCAGGGTGGGGGGTGACGGAGTCTACTGTTGACCAATCGGAGCGGAGGTGTGATCCCGATGGGGATGGTGGACTGATGTCAGCGAGAGCCGTGTGTCACAGGCTGTCAGGAGCTGTGGTGGAACGGGCGGTGGAGCTCAGTGTCCGAGAGCGGGTGCCTACACCGTGCCCGTGTTCAAAAGGAGTGTTAGGAACACTCGTCAATGTTCAGGCCGTGGTGAGCTGTGGCTGGTGACGCGTTTCGAAGGGTGACCCTACTTTTTCAAGCCGGAGTACAGGGAGAAAACTTGGCGGGAAGTGGAGGTTTTTGACTGCTGGGGTTGGGGAGGGGCCAGATGCATGTGGGCGGGGCTGCAAACAGCGAGGATGAAGCCTCTAGACGATGTGAGGGAATGTGTGGACTCTAAAATATATTAATAGTAGGGCTGGTAATGATTAAAATTTTTGTGTTCGATTAATCGAAAAAAATTTTAATTGATTAATTTCGATTAATTATAAAGCACATACAGATCCAACTACATTGGCCTATACACATAAAGCACAGCAATGAAGTAATAAAATTAACTAGGATCACACTAATCCAGCACGTTATTAATCTCACGTGGGGCAACTCAGAGTAATAACGCGCTGGATTAGTGTGATCCCAGTTCATTGTATGACTTCATTGCTGTGCTCTATGTGTATAGGCCAATGCCTTGGCTGGCGCTCGTGCAGAGTTTAAAAAAAAATGTTTAATCGATCAAAAAGATTAACGATTAATCGAGAAATTAATCGTTAATTTGCACAGCCCTAATTAATAGGTAATAAAACATGAAAATATAACATACAGCCAGTAGGAGCAATAAGAGTAGGGGGCGTGATTTGCTGGGGGATCACAGAGCCTGGAGTTGGACTGTAACACAGTATTAACACCCTACATTCCATTGATGTGCCATGTGATGTACAGCATTTACAGATCGGCATATAAAGTAGTTTTACATTTTCCTTGTTGTAGATGGAAATGTTGAAATTACAAAGGCTCAGCCTTTTAATGTCAGACTTGTGAACAACTTATTTAATGTCTTCTCCATCTGGAAAGATATACTTTTGATGTTTAAAATTTCTGTTAGAGAATGGAACACACATTGGCAGCTAAATAAATATTAACTCACCTACTCCATGTCTGCTGGAAAAAAAACTGGACAATGACATGCTAAATTGTCATCCAGCATGTGTCACCTCTCCATGCAGAGTTATAGGATTTTCCAGTGACATGTACTGTTCCACTACAGCTTTCCTGGCACTACACTGAAATGTGCTGCAGGTATTTAAACGCTAGCTGATAAGAGCTGGGAGATTGCCCTAAGTCACAAATGGAAAAGTGGTATGGTAGATCTCTGGCTTATTCGGTAAAACTGGTGAAAGACAGGATGATTTTTTTTAAAGATTGCCAAATTTATTTTTCATATCATTGCCTAAAAATGTTTAATGGTTGCACGTGACAGCATTCTAGGTAAATGCCTGATTAGAGGGCCGCTTCTGCCTGATCCAGCTGGATCAGGCAGAAGCAGGCACTGTAGAGGGCACTGTAGGCACTGTAGAGGGCCCGCTGGGGCCTCCCGAGGAGTCAAGGACCGAGCGGCCGCCTATCACAGAGCCGCGTCGGATGCGGGCGGGTGCAGGTGGCAGCGGGGGTCATGGGGGGCGTTCATGACGGCATCGGAGAGGCCTGGGGGCAATTGCCACCCTGCCCCCCGGCCCAGTCCGCCCCTGGTCAGCACCAATTTAGAGATGATTTGAGGATCTACAGCCGAGTGATACACAAATAAGATACATTTTTGTTAGTAGTTAAGGTACTTGAATGCATTTTTAAGATTTAACTCCTGAGTTTAGTGTCACTTTAAACAATAGCATCTTTCAGGGAATTTGCAATAACGTGTTTAAAACATTTAATCTGTAGGCTCTTGCAAGTCCTCTTGCAGAACCACCTTCCTCCTTGAGAAATAAGCACACCTTGAGAACAGAGCATCTCAGTACATCACATTGTGTGTGACTGTAGAATGATATTTCCAGTCACTTTATCTGTTTGCATGTTATATTTCTGTGTTTGATTGGGGTATACCTTTAAATTAAGCATATGGTAATCATTCATTTAAAGCACATTACCCTTAAAAATGTTTTATAAACCTACAAAAGAAACAACACATTTACGAACCCCAGACAAATTCTCCCTCAGATAAATAAAGTTGGCGCCAGCAAAATTTATGGCACACAGCTTTGGCCCACTCTGTTTAATCAATGAGTTAAAAATGACTGAGAAACAGTCCTTTAAGAGCATGTACAAACAAAACTACTATTAGGCGCTTGGCAGTAACATTCGGTGTCAAATATGACCTCCCCATACTTGAAAAATACATTAAGGAATATTCCAAAACAAGCCGGCGTACTAGCAAAAGATGACATCAGAGGGCTTTGGGTGATCTTTTCTTTTATACGGACAAGGGGAACTGTCCACAGGACCTCTTGTGATGAAGGGAGGTTAGAGGGAGGTGAATTTCTTCTAACGATTGGTGGTAAATGCTTGTCACAGAGCTTGGAGTGTTTGTACAAGAGAGACGAGAGTGTGGAGGAATCAGCATGAAGCATCACACCTGGAAGAAAAGACAACTCGCCTCAGCCCATATTCCATAAGACTGGCTCCACAAAGTCTAGCCAACATCTGGAAGAAATATCAAGAGACATAGAGCAGCCCTGACTGGCTTTCCCTGCTACCTTTGTACTTTCAATGCAAATTGAAAAGCAAAACAGACATCTAGGATATATTTATATAGCTGCGTTCAAGCTGTATATTCCATTCCATCTGCTGCACATGATAACTTTCAAGTGTTTACTGAAAAAAAGACTAAGATGTTGAAGTTCTTGATTGTAGAGCTACTTCACATTCTTTTCTTAAGGACAGATTATGGGCTGATCGTTATTTATTTGGTCAAATATTTTAGCAAACGACGGGCTTTTCAAGAGAGTATTGTAGCTATAACACCCGTTTGACTTTTCTTCAAACAATGCCTCAAATTAAAAGTTTAACTTTTGTTTTGATCTAGAATGTTGTGTTATCTCATTGGTGCTTATTTAAATCCCTATGGGGGGTCGTGTTAATGGCTCCCTGGTGATGGATAAGTCCAAACAGGATCAAAGTGTAAGACGGGAAAATACACAGTTGCATATTTTTAGCATTCCACTCCACGGGACAGCTGATCTGTGAAACTCCCTGGTAGAAATATGAAGACCAAAATATGGCTGTCACAATGGTCAGAATTTATTGGGTGTGGATAGCCTAAAAGGCTAACACTCTGTGTTTTTTTTAAATTAGAGCTGATGACTAGAAAACTAACAGGTCTATTCACAAAAGGGTGAAGAGTTTGGAGAAGGCAGGAGAAGTGAACAATCTAGGACAACATACTGTAGATGATTTGGAAAAATTCTCCAATTCCGCTCACTTTCCAGTTCAGCCATGTTGTCATAGATTGTTCACTTCTCCTGCCTTCTCCAAACTCTTCAACCTTTTTCTAGTAACCCTGTAAGACAAACAGTACCCCTACCCTGAAAACAGCCTGAAAATCAGTTCTAGGCATATGAACCCAGTATGGGGGAACTATAAGCACACAGTGCACTATCCCACCAATAAAACAGGCAAACTGCAGTGGCAGTAACAATGAGAACCAATTTTCCTTTAAAGGAGAACTATGAGGCGAGTGCTTTTCACTCGCCTCATAGTTCTAGCCGACCTGTGACAATGAAACTGTCACAGGTCAGCTCAGTAGATCAGGAAGTGAGCGAGCACATACCGGCGTTCGCTCACTTCTCGCCCCTGTCAGGCAGCTGGGCGGATCCAGACATAATTGTCGTGATCCGCTTCAGCTGCGGCGGCTCAGTATACCACGAGCTGTAGCTTGCGGTATACTGAGCTTAGGGTGACGGGAGGACGCTAGTTTGTGTCCTCCCGTTACCCTAAGGAGAACTATGGGGAAAAGCCCTCACCCCATAGTTCTCCTTTAATATGACAGGCATAGCAGCAGCCTGAAACCTTTTATAAGAATGTGTTACTGACAGTCATCAACATAGTGTGTGGCTTTGGGTCGTTTCTGGTTGCCTTGCCATCCTAGGCCATGGCCTGTTTTGGCGATGCAGAAATCTGGCCCTGGATAGATTAGGTTTTTACCATCTAGATAGGCATGTGATTTTATTCTTGGCACCTAAATCAAGATCTAGATCAATGTTTTAATCAAAATAAATAATGTTTGATGTTTTCACTCCCTGCACATATGTTTTTTAATGAAGCACTATAAGTTTCAAAATATTTCATTACGCACAGTGATAGTCTTACAGTGAAGGAATTTAATTTTCAACTAATCTGATTCATTATGCAGTCTCTAAAGAAGACCACTGGACAGCCAATTAGAAATGTCCATGTTACCCAAGGCAACAAGGACCCTATTACTCTGTGGCAGCAAAGAAGCCACTCTTGGGACCCCGCACATCATGTGATCACAGATTTAGGCAAGCAAAAGGGCCTTTTAGGTTTGCTTGTTCTTTTCCATTAATATGGGGATTATTTGGGGAGGGCAAAGGGAGGTGGGAGGAGAACATGATAACCAGAGTTCAGCTTTGAAACTAAGCAGCCAAGCTTGTGTTCCCCTCTGTCAGACATCATAGTTACATCTAGGACCTCCACTGTAGCAGGCCTAGAACCTTCCTCCCAGCTTGCTTCCTGGGCAACAAAAAATAAGCAGCACATAGATGAGGTCATCTATAATTTCTCTATATTTGGCAAAAATGGAGCTGCAGCTGGAGATGTTATGCTGAGCAAATAACTGCATAGGCAAGTGCTCCAAAACAGCAATTATTAGGCTGTGCTTCCATGTGTAAGATTAGACATTTTATTTATTATATGACAAACTATAGAACTTTATATGGAATCGTGTACAATGGCAACCCTTTATAAAACTATAAATGGCTGTTAGGGGGAATTGAACTCAGCACCTGAAATGTACTACAAAGTATAGCTAACTGTTGTACCAGGTAATAAAAGGACTAAAGTAATACTAAGAAAATTGGCATCAACATAGGACAACACAGGATTTTGCAAAAACCTTTAGATACAATTAATTATTATTATTATTATTATGATTAAGGGCTCATTTACACCAGGTTAGTTGAGCTATGTTGACCAGCTAGATCAACAAAGAATCAATGCAAGGACACATAGAAAAAAACATTTTGTACTAGTTTCACTTCATACCATAATGTTGGTGTGTTGCATAAAATTTCAGCACATCTGCATTTTTATGCTACGCACCGCAAAACAGCATGTTACAATGCATGTCAGTGTGTTGCAATGTACTGTTATTCATAGATTTGAAAAATGTATTTTTGTTTAGTGTTAATAAAGTAAAAAAAAATGTAAGCAATGCGATCCTTTGTAATGTATTCATTAAAAAAAAAAAAATTAAATGTATTTTTACACAGAATTAGCAAAATTACCTGAATCTGTCTGGATATCAGCCTCATGCAATCTCCCCTGCACAGAAGAACTCAAAGGCAAGGAGGGGCTCTTAGCCTATCACTTTGCAAAAAGACAGCAGTTTGAACACGCATGAGCAGGGAGTGGAGTGATTACCTCAGCATTGTGCTGATCTTTCTTTTATATCCAGTGACTGTCTATGGACATACTGATTACTGAGCTATATTGCTTAAATATGGACAGGAAAAATGAAGTTAACAAATGCTAAGTGGCAATGGTGCCTGAACTACAAGAGTGGCTGAGCTGAATTACAAATCTTTTGGCATGTATTTATATTTCAAATGTGTAGATACCATAGTTGCAGGGGCGTAACTAGAAATCACAGGGCCCCATAGCAAAATTTTGTATGGGGCCCGTGATTTCTAGTTATACCCCTTGCAGAGGCCACTCGAGATCCCACCTGAGGGTGACCCTGCAGAGCCCACCAAAGACTCTCTATGGTGGGCTCTGCAGGATCACCCTCAGGTGGGCTGGTTGCACTCCTTACCTCCTCCGTCGCCGGGCCCGCCTCCTTCTTCGTCACCGAGGACGCCTCCTCCCCTGCTGCTGAGCATGGGCCCGCCTCCTCCTCCACTGCCGGTGACGTCAGAGGTTCGCAACGTTGTTAGAACACCAGGTCCAGCCTGCTCCCCTGCTGCTGCTGGCTCTCATTGATTGTGGAGACAAACGCACCGCTGCACAGATGATCTGAACAGCGGCGTGTTTGTCTTCAGACGCCAGTGAAAGCCAGCAGCAGAAGATCCCATAGCCACCCAGGCGGCCCGCACGGCATCTGGCCAGGCCCCACTGTGCCCCGGGCCCCACTGTGCCCCGGGCCCCATAGCGACCGCCTGGGTCGCTATGGTGATTGTTATGCCACTGCGTAGTTGGTTTCCTAGAGGTTGGCTTCAGTGGGATAAAGCTGCACAACAAGCTCATAAGTGAGCAATGGCTGAGTGATTAATCTACTCTTTTTTTCAAGTTTATGGAAGAGATTAGATGAATGGCTAATACTTTCTGTGATGAGATGAAGTCTAGAGATAAATTGGTCATTTTTTATATCAGAGATTAAAATATCCCCAAGACAAATTTAGCTTTTTCATATTTGGTGCTATTGCAAAGGATTTTGGGGGCTTTCGTAAAAGCTATAGGACTCATAATATTGCTGAGTCTTTTAACATTATAATACACCACTATGAGACTGATTATCTTTTTCAGCTATTTTTAATCTCTTACCTTGAGCAACACTAATACTTGCAACCGGGCCATACGCCCCATATCTGCTATGTGCCCCATGTGCCCAGCTGTCTGGCAGGTACTGCCGGGCAGATTGATCTCCTTCCTGATGATGGCATAGTTCTATCACTGACATCAATCAGCAGAGCCAGAGCCAGCTGTATGGGAGCAATGGAGACTATCCTCTCACAGATAAGTAACCACTAACACCCATGATCTGTTCAGATAAGCTTCCACTTCACCAGAGATTACCAAAAAAAAAGCAGGCACTTCACCACTGACCGCCAATGTAAGGGGGTATGCATTGACCACCAACATAAAGGGGCACTTCACCACAAACTACCAATATAAAGGGGCATTTACAATTGTAAATGTGAGGGGCTCTTCACCACAAATTATTAATAGGGTGCGCTTCATCATTGATCATCAATTTAAGGGTACATACACTCACCACCAATGTAATGGGACACACTGATGATGACATGCTGTTTCTGATATATATGTAATTTTAAAAAAACTGCAAGGGGAGGCCCAGCATTGGCTAAGTAGCAACTACAGTTGTTGCTGACACATAAAAAGGTATTCCTATAAAGGACTATTAAGTCTCTGAACTGTGAACATGGGGAGCGGGTAAAAAAAATATGTAGCTCACTACACTGTAGTCTAAAGTAATTTAGCTCAATAAAGAACAGTATAGCACTGTATAGCAGTAATTAACACTCCCTACACACAGACTGTCAGCCTCCCTAAACTACTTCAAAACCCACTGACTAGGGTGGGCCGCTGAGAACCTACCCTTTTATATTGAGAGGGCTTAAACATACCAAAGCCATCATTATTAGCTCTTCTAAGCCAGCAGACCCAGGTTCAATTGTACACTATGGTTACAAAGAATTTGGCTAGTATGTATCATGTATTAGTTCACCAAAACCGCAAACCACAAACATGCAGGGTCCACCCTGATCCCATGTTAGCGCTGAACCCAAACCTCATCTCTACTGTACTTTACAAAACTCAACTGCTGCACTTTGTAAGTTGTGCTGCACAGTACATACATAAAAGTTTGACTAGTTTTAACAGTTACTGGTTGCCTCTGCAACCCTCAGCCCTCTATAAAGTTCTTTTAAGTTAAATCAGACAAAGTGTTATCTCTATGTCTCTATTGTGTGTGCTCAAAAGCCTATTTAATGAGTTTTGTTTTTCAATAAGGATCCTTTGTCCTAAAGTGACACTAAACTCAGGAGATAAACGGAGCAGGCTTGGAACGGTGGCTAGGTTTGTTGCCCATGGTCCCTGTGTGTGTTGTAAAGTCGCCACCGTTCCAAGCTCACTCCCATGGTAGACCACAGTCCCAATACAAATTAGTAAACTAAATGTGAGATTGTAGTCCATCACAGGAGTGAGCTTGGGGCGGTGGCTACTTTACAACACACAGGGACCATAGAGAACAAAAGTAGTCACAGTGTCTGCATCAATTCAGAGATGATTTGAGGATCTACAGCCGAGTGAGACACAAATTAGTTACATATTCGTTAATAGTTAAGGCACTTGAATATATTATTAAGTTTTAACTCCTGAGTTTAGTGTCACTTCAAGTGACATTTAAACATTTTGCATTCAAACTAACTGACTCCAACAGACGCTGACCTTGTAAAATACCTGTAAGCATGTACCTGGTTTTAAGCCCCATCGTCCATAATCCTTGCATACAGCTCCCTGGCAACCAATGATGTCAGTGAGCTGGGTGGGAGGCTGGACAGAGTGCAACAGGTTGGTAAGAACTCTTGGCAACCTGAGATGCTTTGGCCGCTCCTCTGCTATTTGCTCTCCTCCCAATGAGATGCCACCTGAGGCGACTGCCTCAGGCTGCCTCATTATAGGGACGACCCTGGATTTGAGGATCTACAACTGGGTAATAAACAAATAAACTTAATTTTTTTAATAGTTGGGGTACCTTAATGCATTTTTAAGATGTAACTCCTCAGTTTGGTGTTAATTTAAGATGTATGTGTATGTGTGTGAGGCTCACTATTGTGGCACAGTAATTAAAGTGACATTAAACCCTCAGATTTTTTAACATAAAACAATACTGTAATGTGCGCCTTACTGTAATCCATGGTTGTTTCCCTTCTCTTTGCTGCTCTTCCTTTTAAATCTGTATCTGTTCTCATGCTGAGCAGAACTTCTGTTTTGCAGCAGACTGCCTTGTCTCAGGAATGGATACACGGTGTCTGTGTATACGTTTCTATAGGCTTATAACCTGAGCCAGCACTACAGGAAGAGGCCCGGAGCTGAAAAGGGAAGTTCTCCCCAAGCATGAGAAGACATGAGGATTTAAAAGGAAGAGCAGCAAAGAAAAGGGAAACAACCATGGATTACAGTAAGGCACACATTACAGTATTATGGTAAAAAATCTGAGGGTTTAATGTCACTTTAAGGCTTATATTGTGCTTAGTGTATACAATGAGTAGGCTCTGGTTCTGTTTTACCTCGCCCTTGTTCGGTATGTTGTACCCTCACACACCATTCAAAGGCCCCCCCACCCCCACCCCACTGCCCACATAGCCATAGGCCAAATGCAGATCCTACAGATTTTGTCTCTTCAGTGTGCCCATGACTGGCTCAGGTCTTTCACAATCCTAGCAATGCTCTAGTGCAGGGGTCAGCAACCTGCAGCTCCGGAGCCGCATGTGGCTCTTTCATCCCTCTGCTGCGGCTTCCTGTCCAGGGGCGGAAATACAGCCGGGGCCTGAGGCTGTGGCGGGGCCAGTGAGGTCTGGTCCTGGGCACCTCCCCTGGTGGAATATGAGGCAGTGCAGGGTCCCCGCACTGCCAACAGGCTTCTCAGCAAGGGGGCGGGTCCTGTGACTCACCTCCTCCCGGCCGCGTCCCTAGTAACAGGCGGTGGGAGAGAAGTGTGTGTCACATGCCCTGCCCCCTGCAGTGCACACCGCCTGGCTGGGATGCTGGCTGTGAGGCTTGGCAGGTGAGTCCGAATCAGGAGCGGGGGGGGAGGGGGTGGTACGGGTGTAACTGCACACTGATGCTTTTATTTAATTTAATTATAAAAGTGGATTATAATGGGGAACATTGCACTGTAATGTTGCCTATTATAATCTATTTCTCTGATTAAATGATTACACAAGGCCACTGTTCTATCAAAGTTTGTGACTAGGTTGGAATGTGTGACCGGTGAAGTGGTCACACATTTCAATGTAATCCCGTCCAGTTTTTTGGCGGTGGAATCTGTGACCACCAATAGGTCAAGCATTCCAACGCTTTCTCAACTGTTTCAGGGCAGATCGGCATTGCAAATCGTATGTGCAGGAGAATCTATCTGTCCAGCTGTTCGGTCCTGAAATGTCACTTCTATCCGACTTAGTGAGTGGGGTGGAATGTGAGATTGTGCTGACAAAGTCGGATAGAAATGACATTTCAGGACCGATCAGCTGTTCCAGGACAAATCGATTCTCCTGCACATACAATTTGCGATGCCGATCTGCCCTGGATCAGCTGAGAAAGCTTTGGAATGCTTCACCTATTGGCAGTCACACATTCCACCGCCAATAAACTGGGTGGGATTACATTGAAATGTGTGACCACGTCATTGGTCACACATTGTAACGTAGTCACAAACTTTGATATAACACCACCATCAGGGGGGTATGGCCGGTACCAATGTGAGGGGTCTGGGCAGCCTGGGGGGGGCCTCTTACATGAGTATCAGCTGTACCAGAGGCATCATGGCAGAGGTGATGGGGAGGGGGTGGAGGAGGCCCGGCCTCAGTAGCAGCAGGTAAGAGGAGTTGGGAGGATGTACAGGGAAAGTGACCTCGGCAAACAGCCCATCTGAGGCCCTGCAAAGCCCACCATAGAGAGTCTCAGATGGGCTGTGCAGGATCTATGGTGTGCTCTGCAGGGTCACTCTCATGTGGGCTCTGTGGGGTCTCAGGTAGATCCAGAGTGCAGTGCGTTACTAAGCCCAGAGTCCAGTGCATTCCATGCTTATTATATATTACTATATACATGCTATAGATAACATAAAGGTAAAAAACGATATATGCAGCGTTATCTTCATTTTGGATGTCAAAAGGGTTTTGTGGCTCCCGGTGTTATCTTTTCTGTGGGAAATGTGTCCAAATGGCTCTTTGAGTGTTTAAGGTTGCTGACCCCTGCTCTAGTGTCTAAGATATCGAAATCCTCCAAGAAGCAGCATCACACTTTTGTATCTCTGCAGACTTTTGCAAACTTGATTGGCCTCATTAGATTAATTTTGCAGCAGTATAATTTATTGAGAAAAAAAAATCAGTTAGCCATCTTGTAGATGAGTAAACTTTCAGGGATTAATGTCCTATTGTATGTCTATATAGAAGAAAAGAGGAGAATGAGTCTAGGGCTACACAGGTTGATAAAGCTTCACTCTGACTAAGCCCCACTCCTTCCCCTCTTTATCTAATTAGCTCCTGAGTCTTCTATCTGGACTGCTCAGTGGGGGGTCCTTCTTCAGATACCCACATCAGTGCCTAGTTGACCTGGAGACTTCCCAGTGGCTGTCTTGTGATGGAGTCCTCTCAGGCTCCAGAAGACTACAGCAATATGAGGACATTGTGAAGAGAAGCAACAGTAAGACTGGTGGGAGGCCAGCACTGGATGACCAGCTTTCACTCTCACAAGAGGTGCTGCCAAGGAACACATGACGGCAGACTGAGGTAAGTAAAAAACTGTTTCGGAAGTGTTTTTCTTTAATTCATGAGTAGGTGGGAGGGATAGAAAATCGGGAAAGTTTGCCCGTAGATGACCTGTAAATTGTTTTGCTTCTGTGAGATTTAACCACAAATCTAATTTGCAATACACTTAAATCCACATGATGCTAATGCAATAAAGGTCAAGAAGTATATAAATCCCTCAGCAGCAGAGATATTTAAAATTGCCTGTGTAGCCCTAGCTAAGCCTAGGGTTTCACAGGGATTTTTAATTCCAGAGTCTCAAAAAATCTCCTAGAGAAAAGATCACTATTTAGTACTACTGCAGGAGATTTAAGTGCAATTGTTAAAAGATTAGTGTTATGGGATTACTCTCACTGGGCATGCTTGAATGGGAAAAATCTCCTAACTAAACAATGAAACACCTACAATATCCCACTCCCATTGAGGTCTATGACATAGAAGAGATGAGGTCAGTTGCTAATAGTTTCTGCTGCACAATGAATTGTGGTGTCTTGCAATAGTGGGAGATCAGATGCTTAATCATATTACTGAAAATCCCATGTAGAAGCTCTCCTTCAAGAATATGAGAAAGCAATAGATCAAACACACGTTAAATTCAAATGTCAAACTGTTAGCATGCTGTTTACACAGTCATGGGTACAACAACCATTCTTATACACTGAGTGGCCAGATTATTATGACCACCCCATCAGTACTTCATTTGGCCGCCTCGTGACTCCACGAGATGTTGAAAGGTGATGCGAGGAATCTGACACTGCACTGTTGCCCTTCTGTTGTCTTGTACCAGTCTTGCCACTCTGCGTTCTGCCCTAACATTGACTAGTCGCTGACGGCCACAATTCGCACGTTCAGACCCAGATTTTCAGCTGACAGTCCGGTCTTTAAACACTTTAACAACAGCTGCTCTTGAACATTTAACAAATGCTGCTGTTTTGCTGATACTCGCTCCATGGCTCTGAGCGCCAACAATCATCCCACGTTCAAAGGCTGTTAAATTGCGTTGTTTACCCGTATCTTCAGAAAGAAATCACTTCTATTGTCGTGGTAAACAACCTGCTTCCCTATTTATAATGGTCTGGCCCTCTAGCAACTTCAATGCGAAATTATAGCTAATTTGCCTACAAACATCAGGTGGTCATTATAATCTGGCCACTCAGTGTTATTACAGTGATGAATGATTCTGCCACTAGGTGGTAGTGAGTGTTATATTTAGGGGTCTATTCACAAAGCTGCCAAAGGATCTGGCCGTAGCTTCGGCCGATCCTTCGGCTAGCTTCGGCCCCAGGACCCCTTCGGTTCAGGAGAACCGAGGGGGTGCTGTACGGGCTATTCACAATAGCCCGTACAACATAATGTAATGTTCCTTCTAGTGCAGGGGTAGACAAACTCTGGTCCTCCAGCTGTGGTGCAACAAATCCTGTTAGGCATTGCAAGACTTTAACAGCCACAGACATCACTCCCAGAGGCACATTCATGTTTTTCCATAGCCAGGCCAGTGTTTGCTTACTGCTGTTCTTTTTTTTATTCCAACAGCATTATATTGAGGGTTTAAGAATTGTATAATGGAAAGGAATTACAGTACAACTTCAAAATGAAAAGTAGAAAGGGAAACCCAAAGTTGTCCGAAGCAGCAAGTGCAGAACAATTGTACTAAGGCAGCAATACATAGGATTCATATTTGTCACATATATCAATCTTCTCCAGTAAATAAATAGGGTAAGTCACATACCCAAATCCATGGTCTGTAACGGTGTCCAGTAAAGTTTTAGATAAATTAGGTTGCTGCATGCCGACTATATATGCAGCTGCCTACGACTACCATAATCAGCTGCAGGAGGTAATCTAGGATTAGAAAGAGGGATACATTAGGAAGCTATCTTTAAGTCTGTCACAAAGGAACGGGTGAGTACGTGAAGGGTATGTGTGGAGTAAGGAGCGCCAAGGTGTAATGAAAAAAGAAGATAGTGTAGCGCCCTAGTGGAAAGGGTTCTATTAAATCTAGTGCTTATCAGACTGTATGTGGTCTGATACTAATTTGTAGTTAGGTTCACGTGGTTTTCACCTAAACAGTACTGCAGGGTGTGCCCTGGTGATGGAACAGGGCAGCCAATGGGATTGCTAGGAGTAGGTATCCCTCCCCAGCCAATCAGTGTTGAATGATGGCCAGTGGTGCATGCTGGGGGAGGAGATAAATACTCGGGGCGGCCATGTGAGCTTTCTCTTCCTCCCCCAGGCCCTGTCTGTGGGGAGGCTGCGCTGGACTGCCTAAGCAGACTAGGCCTCAAAGTCTGCTGACTAGCCATGGAATAACCCTGGAGCCTGGTGGCAGCAGGACCAGTGGTTGCTACTGCTAAAGTTCCAGTAGATTCCTGTTCTACTGGAACTATATGGTTATGATGTAATTTCCTGTTCTATGTTCCTGTTGTGTATAATAAAACAAGAAGGCCTCATCCATATGTCCAGCATCATCTTTGTGAGAGTCATATCTGCAGCAGCTTTCCAGCAGAAACAGAGAGAAATTAGATTTTAGTAGCATGATTGCGATACTAAATACCTTCTGTGCAGCCCTACCTCACAAACGTTATGTAATGCAAAAAATGTGACCAGTAGCAGGAGATATCATTCATGAAATTGCAAAAAGAAAAACTGCTTGCATAGATCTCAGTTAAATATTGACCATGTTGCCCTACGTGTATTCCTAATGTAAATTAGCAGTTGCAAAGTAATTTAAAAAAATGTTAGTGACAAACAAATTTTACAATTTTGCTTTACTTGGGATGCTGGGAATATTTGCAGTCTACCCAGCATGCAGTTCAGGCTCTCTTACTAGCTGAATGGGAAGCCCATGCTTTAATGTACCATGGGTCCCTGCTTCCTAAACTGCAGACCTCCAGTCTATGACTATGTGGATCCAAAAGGTATTCTTATTAATTATTAAGTTGCAGAGGGTGTAGGGGTTTGGGAGATCACATTTCCCAGCCACCATGATCTCATGTGCAAAAGGTGTTATACTACTAAGTAAATATAGTATCTGATTACTGACATATGACATCATTGGGGTTGCAGAATCCTGCCCCAGAATCCCCTTTGATGTCACTGGGGGTGGGTAAACCTTTCCCACAATATACTGTAGGGATAAAAATTAGATTTTCTCTGAGCCCTCATTTACAAGTAATAATTTTGTAGCTTGAAGCTCAAAGCTCTAAAACATTCAACAACCAAAATCCCATGCATGTCCACATATAAGCCCTCAGGTGCCTGCAGCATGACATCTGAAGCTTAAAAAGGTACATGAGCTACTTTGGAAGCAGAATTGGTCATTTTGGCAACGTAGTCTTCAGTGGAAATACCTAAAAAATATTTTTTTCCAAGGCTTAACAACCATCTTCTTCTCCTAGTATCTAGCTTTCCATTGGCTAAAACAAAAACGCTCAAGCCTCAATATGCCTGACAAAATGCGCAAATAAAAACGCTGTAAAATTGCCTGTAAGCACTCTCACTCAGGTGCAAATCCAGCATGCTATAGCACAGGAAATCCATGAATTCAGGGCGGATTGTCCACACCTTATTCCACCAAGGACTTGGTGTAAATGTAAACACATAGACTGGTATGAGGGCCGCAGCAAACACCACTTCCAAAACCAACATTTAGTATCTTTAGACTTTTATCTTTTGTGTTTACCAATTTATTTTTGCATTTTGTGTTTTGCCTGAAACAGTTTTGAGGATATCTTGCCATTACCTATTATGTAGGCCACTTACTAAAGAGTATAGATCTCACACAACAGGAGCATCAGCAACACACAAGCAACCCATTTGATGTGAATAGTTTGCAGGTATTTAATGACAGCTCAAGACATGGAGCATTCCTTCAGAATGCCTTTTACCTCTTTTACCATCATTACTTGTGTCTTCCATTCACGGTTCCTGTATGTTTTTCAACAGACAAATGTACCATTGCTCATATGACCTTCCCATTGTCATTCAGTGCAATAAAACAACATGTTCTTACATAAAGCCTATGCAGATTTCCCAGCACAAAAAAAAAGATAATAATGCAGTTAAATTAGGCTGAGCACCTCTGGCTATCGATCTTAGCAGAGAACGATGCAAATGTGCTCTGAAAATTAGCACAGCCAGAAAGGATACATCCCACAGGGTGAATCAATACCCAGAAAGGATAATGGGAACCCTGTTCTGGCAGCTGTGTCCTGCCCTCTTTACATTAGCACCTGTCAGTAGAAGCAATCAGTGATGGTCAATGACTAGCGCTTCTTACAGCTCAATTCACACAACAATCATTAGCTGGAAGAAATACAGCATCCCGCATGCTGCCAAATAGTATCCTTTTCTCCTCAAATACCAGAAAACAATGCATTTGGATTTAACAGATTGTGTAACACGTGTTAATCAACTTAGCCTCGCCACCCTAATCTATCAGCGCTTCAGAGAAGTATTAGACAAGGGAAATTAATATATTTAAAATGTCCTGCAAGACAGATCCTTATTTTTGACGTATAGAAATGGAAAAAATAAATGTGGTAATGCATATATCTCATATCAGGCTGATTTCCATTTTTGTCAATGGTAATATTTTTGATGATAATATATATATATCTATATATATATTTTTTAAAGAATTGTAAGGAGACACCCACTGCCTGTACATAAATTAAGCACCCCATAATTCAACTGCAGTGCTGGGCTTGGCATCAAAGACCTTGCTGCTTGTCAACAAGCAAAGGCTTGCCTAATGCCTGAAATCACTGGATACTAGCTAATCAATACAAAGATGCACTTTCTGCATAGTTTGAATGGTTGACATGTGGCATGCCCACAGGTCTTTTAGACTGTAGATGTAACCTTTTTTTTTAGCTTTGGATAGAGTAAAGGTGCCCATACACTGCACGATTCTCGTACGAGAATCGCGGGAAATCCCGCGATCGTACGAGAATCGCGCAGTGTATGGAAGGCGTGCGACCGTTTCTACTGTACGGTCGCACGTCTTCCGTCGAACCAGCATGCTGTACGTTTCCCGGCGAGTTAGTTGCCTGCTGGTTCGACAACTGCCGAACGGGCCAGTGTGCGCACGCGCACATTGCCCGTTTGCAGTCATCGTAAGCCCGCCCCTCATTACAGTCATCATAAGCCCGCCCCTCAGGGGGGCAGGCTTGCGATGATCGAGAGTACGATCTGCCTGTCCAAGATGGGCAGATCGTACTTTTTTAAAGTACTTTACAACCATCGCAAGACTAAGGTCTTGCGATGGTTGTAAAGTGTATGGCCACCTTTAGGGAGGATTATAACCCCTCAAGATTCCTCTTGACTTCCTGACCGGGATGGACTACAATCTCAATACAAATTGGAAACTAAACATGAGATTGTAATCCATCACAGGAGCGAGCTTGGAGCAGTGACTACTTTACAACACACACAGGGACCTTGGGGAATAAAAGTAGTCCCCCTCCAGAAGGAAGGACAGTGTCAGCACCAATTCAGAGATGATTTGAGGATCTACAGCCGAGTGATACACAAAAAAGATACATTTTTGTTAATAGTTAAGGTACTTGAATGCATTTTTAAGTTTTAACTTCTGAGTTCAGTGTCACTTTAAGTGAAATATAAACAGTGTGCGTTCAAACTAACTGACTCCAACAGATGCTGACCTTGTAAAACACCTGTAAGCATGTGCCTGGTTTTAAGTCCCATCGTCCATAATCCTTGAATACAGGAGTTACACATTAAAGAGCCATGTTATATGAGGCTGTGCGATCCTGATCTGAAATTACCTACCTGGCATCAGATTTGTAATACTAAGTCAGAAAGGCAAGACTGTAATGTAGTCTTGTAAGCCAGGTACTGAATCAGCATAGCCACTTTTTGGATTTCCTGTGTAGGTAAGCAGTACAGCTTGGTCAAGGACCCAAACTCATCCAGCTGATTGGAAAAAGCAATAGATCCCTGATTTACTGACACTGCTGACCTCCTTGTCCTAGTTTGGACAATGCTCTGCTGGGAATTAAAGGAAGCTAAGATAAAGGCATTATCACATATTCATACAAACTGTGCATTTAACTTTGTATGCATACATCAATGGATGTATTATTATTATTATCATCAATAATATTATTATTTATATTTTATTTGTATTGTCACCTGAAATTTTGCTGTAAGCTTAATGAGTCTAGCTGCTCTGTTACAAAAAAATGATAACCTAGATGTTAAATCTGTACTTTTTTTCACATGAAATGGATATTTGACAATTGCAAACATCTATCTCACATGAATCTGTATGTTATCTGTTGAATCTGTATTACATTTCCACCTTGAATGGCTTTGCTTTCTGCTCTCCTTAATAGACCCTACATAAAACACGTGTTATCGCCAGCCCAAAGCTTGCTGAATGTTAACTCTTTGACCACCAAGAGCATATTTAAACAAGGGGGTTGTACCTCTTCTTGAAGAGCCAATGACATAGTATGTGATGGCAAACAAAGTGGGTTAAACAAGCTTGTTAAGTATGTCCATGGCCTGTCTGCTAAATGTAAAAGTAAATCAGCTGGCCATGCAATTACTCCTACTACTATTGCCCTTGCCATTACCATGTCTCACCTTCGGGTCTTATGCAGCTGTCTCACAATCTCTTCCTTTTACAGGATGCCTAGTGGGAGCTCTTATGTTCATTGCTTTCCATTTGGCTGTGAATTAACAGGTTCAATGTCAAAACACCATTCGCTGGCAGGGTAAATGTGATTATTTACCCCCAATTTCCCTCTGCAGCACACAGGGAAGACATCAAGGACCTGATGTCTCCATAAATGGCCCAGTCGAAACCTGAACATAGTTTTGAAAAATAAAGTAAAATGAAGAAAGAAGGTTAACTATAGTAAAATGCAATGTTTTGTATGTGACACACTCCTGACTACCTCATTTTGCATGCTGTGCAGCACATTACATACTTCACTCTGAGAGCTTTGCCCCTTGCTCCATACCATACGTGCAATTCTTAATTATTCTCCAATTTATGAACAGACACAGTTTTCTAGCATGTAGTAATCCCCTGCAGTAGAATATGAGCACTTATGACACTCAGCTGTGCTCTCTATTGCCAGTTCATTAATCTATAAATTCAGTTTACCAGGCAATGCTTGATCTACTATTAACATAACCCTTACAGCTAACTCAGTCCGCTTGCCACTGGCTACTACCATATGCTGGCATCTTAAATCTCGTGGGCAGTGGGAAATCTCCAGTGAATTTCCAATTGTACTGAATTGCCAAGGCAATTACAATGGCATGGAGCCAGAATGTGCTTTATCTAAAGGATTTTTCATGGTGTAAAAAAAGGAAAATAGCATTATACAGCATTTTGGGAATCCAAGAGCATAGCATCTTTGTTATGGCCTTGTAAGAGAGACAAACACAAAGCTGTATGTGGAAATATCTTTATGGAATACACCTAAAATTAGCCAACAGTTAATCCAACCCAATATTATACAGTTAAGACTAAAATGGTTGTTTTTAGTGGATTTGGCCTGTAGTGCTAGTCAAATAAGACCGTAGTACATTCTTTTTCCTAAAGTATAAAAGTTTCATACTTGTTTTGCCCGTTGACTCACAGATAGCAATGAATCACTGCATGCCATATGTTTCTAAACTTCTTGCAAATTATGTGACATAGCTCAACAGAACAGAAAACACAGTCAAGCAGGGTCCAGATGATGTCCCCAAGAGATCCATGTGAAAGGTTGTAAGGAAAATAAAGTTTTTTGTATGCATTATTTTTTTTTATTTATTTTTAACCCGAGGATGAAACAACAGCAAAACACAAAGTCTTCAACCTTAGTCTGCATAAATAAATGTCAAAATATACCATATTACAGCTTTTGAAAGGGCTGGCTACACATTGCACTAAATAGTTTACTGGTGCTCAACAATCAAGGGTCCTCTTGGATCAAAAACTGCCACATAGTCACCAATCACATTCATACCTAGTTTCCGGGGCAGTTCTTAGAAGACTTTGCAACAATGTACCCTTACGTTTGTTCCGAAACTACTTTCTAGCTCTCTGGCCAACCTCTCAGGACAGAAATACATTGCCTAGTCAAAAAAAAGTCACACACTCCAATATTTCGTTGCACCGCCTTTATCTTTGGCTACGGGATGCATTTACAGTGGCATCATTTCGATAATCTTATGCAATGTCACAACATTTATTTCCATCCAGAGTTGCATTCATTTTTCACCAAGATCTTGTAGTGATTATGGGAGAGTCAGACCACTGCGTAAAGTCTTCTCCAGCACATCCCAAAGATTCTCAATGGGGTAAGGTTGGGACTCTGTGGTGGCCAATCCATGTGGGAAAATGATGTCCAATGCTCCCTGAACTATTTTTTCACAATTTGAGCCCAATTAATTCTGGAATATGCCTGTGCCAGCAGGGTCAGTACCATATTAATATTTCGGTACTCGCCAATACCGAGTACTGATATTGGTACTTTCGCTAGCATGGAGCCGGCTTCCTGGGCAATCGGATGATGACACACAGCCCGGCTTCTTGACTGCCCGGGAAGCCAGCTCCATGCTGTTTGGCCGGCTCTATGCTGATTGGCCGGAAGTTGGCTTCCCAGCTAATCGGCATTGAGCCGGCCAAAAAGCATAGAGCCGGCTTACCGGCCAATCAGGAAGCCGGGCGGCAAGTAATTACCTGCTGCTGGCTTCCTGATTGGCCAGGAAGCTGGCTCCATGTTCCCATGTGCACTGCTGATCCGAGGAAATCTCAGGGGTCGGTATAGGGGGTCAGTATAGGAGCATTTGGGCGAGTACTAGTGTCGGTGCATCACCATTAAAAATACATTCAGGTACCTTAATTATTTATAAAAATGTATCTTATTTGTGTATCACTCGGCTGTAGATCCTCAAATTATCACTGAAATGGTGCTGACACTGTACTTCCTTCTGGAGGGTGACTACTTTTGTTCCTCATGGTCCCTTTGTGTGTTGCAAAGTAGCCACCGCTCCAAGCTCACTCCTGTGATGGACTACAATCTCATGTTTAGTTCACAAACTAGTATTAAAATTATAGTCTATCATGGGATTGAGTTTAAAGCAATGGCGACTTTACAACACACACACAGGGACCATAAGATACATTTCTATTTATAGTTAAGGTACTTGAAGGCATTTTTGGCGGCTGTGGAGGAGGAGGCTGGGTTTCAGTGGCAGTTGTGGAGGAGGAGACCGGGGCACAGTGGAGGTGGTGCAAGAGGCTTGGGCCCGGTGGCTGCAGCGATGAAGGAGGCTGGACTCGGTGGCAGCGGTGGTGAAGGAGGCCAGACTCGGCGGCAGCGGCGGTGAATCACTGAGTCACTGAGTTTTGTGTCACTTTAATTAAAGTATTTATTTTGTAGCATCAGTGGCATAACAACCGCTATAGCGACCCATGAGGTCGCTATAAGGCCCAGGGCAGAGGGGGCCTGGTCAAGAGGCCAGGACTCAGCAGTTGAGGAAGAGGAAGCCGTGTCCCGGTGGCGGCTGTGGAGGAGGCCGGGGCTTGGCGGCAGTGGTGCAGGAAGGCTGGGCGGCGAAGGTAAGAGGCAGGAGGCCGGGAGGTGGAAGAGGCCAGGCCCAGCAGCAGGCAGCTGACAGATAAGAGGAGCTCATTGTGCAGGTAAACGGACCCCGATCAACCCACCTGAGACACTGCAGAGCCCTCCTTAGAGGGTTTCAGGTGGGCTATGCAGGGTCTCTGGTAGGTGTGGGGTCTCAAGTGGGCTCTGTTGGGTCTCAGGTGGGCTCTCAGGTGGGCTCTGTGAGTCTTGCTATGGGGCCCTGTGACTTCTTGTCACACCCCTGTGTAGCATGCTTTATTAATCAACCCAACTATGTGATGCACTGCTAATCCACAGAGTCTTGATTAAATTTTAAAACAACATTAGGAAAAACACCAGAAATTACATTAGTAGCAAAATCATATTTCCTTTAAAATGTTTAAATACATCCAATGTCATTATGCAGTGTTGTCTGGATCGTAACATAATCTTCTGCTAAAGAAGTTATTCCAGACAGTTTGGGGACAACATATTGGTGTGAGAACTATTCATGTACTTGAACAGCAGAGGTCAGCAACAGGCATGCTGTCATTCGTGAGCATTGTTTCTTTACCTTCAAGAGCATAATTCTGGTTTTGCATCACAGGCAAGCACACCATTTTATGTGGGGTGAAGGATTCCAACTCAAAAGTCCATATCCCACTTTCTAAATTTCTTTTTTAATTGAATTGATTTTTAAGTATAAGCAGCATGATAGTTGTAGAACTCTAAGGGGTCTATTCACAAAGCTGACGAAGGATCTGGCCATAGCTTCGGCCGATCCTTCGGCTGGCTTCGGCCCCAGGACACAAGTGAATAGCCGAACAGTGTTCGGCTCACTTCACTTCTGATCGGTCATTCACTTGGCTGCCCTCGGCAGCTTTGTGAATAGACCCCTAAGTTCTAACACAATGAAACATAAAACCGAATATCTACTGGAAAGTATATCTTATGATTCCGGGTTTTGGTCTTTTAGAAACATTGTTTGTAGCACCTCACTACAAGTATATCTGTAAAAAATAAGTCAAGGCAATTGGACTTGCTGTATTTTTCTTGAAGACGTCCAGTCGCCTTGACTTCTTTTTTACAGACATACCATGACCTGGGTGAATGAGAACCTTCACAGACACCTCACTACAAGCTTTGTAAATATCCAACCACTGCAAAAGGAGGCACTGGAACTAGAACTATAGAAAACTCTTACTGAATGTTTTTTGGGGGAAATTAATTTCACAAACTGGAGATTTAACAAATGCAGGTTCTCAGGCCTAACCATCATATTTCTACAAGTAACTTCCTATATTTGACTTACATATTTATATTATATGTTAAAAAGGACCTCACATTATACTTCTATCACGGCAGCTACTGGGACCCTATGAGACCCCTTTTGATTAGAGCTATGAATTGCATCTAAACCTCCTAAAGACCACTGGATCAGCATGGTCTTATGAACCTCTATCAGGAGATGTCCTGATCAACACAGCCCCTGGCTGACTGCATGAAAGCCTTCACTCCCAACTTTCCTTGTGGCTCTGCATGAAACCAAGACTAGTTACTGTGTTGATAGAGGTTTGAAGATATATTCAGGATCTAAGACACTGGAAAACTAGGGAGATGGAGGGTGTGTAGAACAGGGGCTATTTCAGTAGTGGTGCCCAGCATGTCTTAAAATAATGCTGACCCTACAGACAGACTTAGATATAGTTTGAACATCTGTGGGAACTGGATTTAAAGGGAACCTGTGTTCAAATTATGAAATTATGAAGGTATTTAAAAATTCTTAACAAACCATCAAAGAAAAGTAAAATAAGGAACTAATGACCTCTCTAGCTGATTGTTCTATGAAGTAATTCATTACTTTGAAAAACCTGCTGTTTGTTTACATAAGAGGGCTGGCAGGCTGCCAAAATGCAGTAGAAGATATTGTGAAAAAGATTTAGGTGCCTCTGTTGTGAACTTCACAGATGATATCTTCCATAATGCCTATAGCTACAGAGTTTAATGAGAACGTGTATTAAAGTGATTTTACTGTTTGTTCAGAATATGTAAATACACTAACCAAAAAAAGTTACCACCTGGATTTAGCTAAGCAAATAGGTAAGACAAGGTATCCATTGGATAAGTGTTATGATCTGGGGTTGTTTCAGTTCAACGGGTCTAGGCTCAGCAAAGTTATGTACCTGAAATTAGGTCATCTGCCTACCTAGATATATACTGAATGACCCTGGTGGCACGGGCATACTCCAGGATGACAATGCAAGGATTCATCACCCTCAAATTGTGGAAGAGTGGTTCAGGGAGCATGAGACGTCATTGTCACACATGGATTGGCCACCACAGAGTCCAAACCTTAACCCCATAGAAAGTATTTGGGTATGTGCTGGAGAAGACTTTACACAGTGGTCTGACTCTCCCATCATCACTACAAGATCGTGGTGAAAAATGAATGCAACTCTGCACTGAAATATTGTGACATTACATAGGCTTATAAATTATGATGCCAGGCAGTGTAGTTTAGTGTGCATAGTCAGGGCACAGGTACCCTTAACATTTGCTAACAATGGTGGCCTAAGGACAATACAAATTTGCATTTTAACCATACTGAAGCTTATTGTTTAGTTTTATTTTGATTTGGAGTTTGCGTTATTTTGGGATTCAGGCCCTAAAGTCAATTTTTTTCGGGATTCGGACGAAATTCGTTAGCGGTAGTCTGTATGAATTTTCGGCTTCGTTTTGTTTTCGTTTCGTGTGCGTTTCCTCCGTTTCGCTGCATGTTTGTGGACGAAAATTCGTCCACAAACAAAAATTTGTATAGACTAAAGCTAACAAATTTCATCCGAAATTTCGTTTTCGGAAATTCGGATTCGTGTACATTTGTCATTTCTGTTTTTCGGAAATTCAGATACATCCGAATCTCTGAATAACGAAAATTTGTCCGAAAAAAGAATTTTTCTGAATCGAATCGCACATGTCTAGTCAGCATTACCTTGTATTTTGTCTGTGGCTTAATTTATTACTGAACAACCTTTAGTATTTGCCATGTTTATATTTTTTAATCAAAATTTCAATTGGTTAATTGTCTATATAGTCTCAAATCCTCATGTTACACCTGACACTATTCTAATTTCCTCTTATTCAAATCTATTAGCATGTGCAGGTATATGAACTCTACTTTGGAACAATTCATTATGAGTAACATTTACTACAAAAAAAATGTTTCGCCTTAGTGGCAATAGAAGAGTCATTGCTATTATGCCTGCCCTCTTATAAACTCCAAAGTCCCATTGGGATGCTATAATTACTCAGCGTGTTCCAGCACTCCCCCATATAGTGAACATAAAAACTGGAACATATCCATGTAGGTCAGGCAGAATTTGAGAGGGGCAGCTGTGTTTGGAAACATAAAATAACATTAACCCCTACAAACTGCAACAGAATCTGTTACAATAAATGTAACTTTTTTTCACTGCAATTAGAGAGGAATAAAATGTAATGAAGGGGTTAATGATGACCTCTTAAATTGTATCTATATGTGTGGCCGTTTCCTAGGGCCCTGGATTTTCCGGACTGGGCAACATGGCATCAGAAGTGTTAATTCTGCTTTACAGCTATGGGGCTTTCAAGGATAGTGTCTACAATGGTTTGCTGATCCTAAATGTTGTAGCATTTAGATTACTGTCACTAGGGCATGTTTCCTGTCCCTAGGTGGTCCCGTCATTGCCTGATCCTGTCTCCTGTATTCCTGGCTCCATCCTACTGTCTAATAAGTGTTGGATTTCCCACACCTGACCTCTTCCTGATTTTCTGACCATGATTCTGTTTGACGCCCAGCCTGTTTTTATATTTGATTTGAGCCATGGCAATTGCAGTTGGTGGTACTTCCCTATATACTTAAGTGTATGGCAAGTGAAAACATTTTCTAGTTTTGGATATAATGGGGAAGGATTGGAAAGATCTAACCTCACTTCCTGCCCTGCCGACCGAGAGGAGGTGAGGGGAAAATCTTCAACAGGGACACAGGCAGAAATAAATATTACACGGGTTCTAGCCTTCCTCTACAAAAGAAAATCATTTTTATTTCTACCGTCTCTTCTTGTTTGGTAACCCGATGTAAGTAGGACAGGAAATGAGGGTAAATCTCTCTAACAAAGGCTTGGGTGGGAGTAAAAACCCGACAGGGGGCCTAACCCATCCAACTCTATCCAAAAAAACAAAAGTTTAGCTAAACCTACACATTCAGGTATGAAGCATAAGATACTTGGTAATGTTCAGTGCCAAATCCTACTACCTTAAACGCACAGAGTGGACAAAGATGCCTTACTATTTATTGATGCTAGACTTCATTGATCTGGGTGATCTCCATGGTTTGCTGGTGTGATCCTTGTTAGTTTATTGACAACTCACTCACATCAGTAAAAAAAACACAGTAAAATCATTTTAAAACAAGTTCTCATTCAACTCTGTAGCTATAACCATGGTGGAGTCATTGAAATGTTATTTTTTGTAACTCACTGACAATGCATTACTCTCTTGCCTGGTCCCTGACTTAGCTTTAGCCTATGCCCACTGGGCTACAAATACCATGTTCAGGCTCGATAATTACTGCATTTGTTTCTGAGGGATCTCACGTACCAAATGATGTGCCTGCTAAAGGTGAAGAGCAGCACAGAACTATATAAAATCAATGCTCTACCTTAAATATAAAACATTTATTTAAAAAATGAACTCTAATACTTGTTTTTTCACTACATTAATGTATTTAAAAGGCTCTACAACTAGTACACTCTCCAACATGTTGGGTTTGATATAGTTGAGCAGTTGAAGTGTGCAAAGCCAAAACTTTTTTCAGCAAAAACAAACCGTACAGGGCTCCAAACCATTACATTACAGGGCTTCCAAAACTATAAAAAAATGAAAGAGAGCCACTGCTGCACAAGGAAAAGCATTTAAACTACTAACACATTGGTACACATGCCCCCAGTTCCTACGCAAGATTTTCCCAACCACTGCCCCAAATTGTTGGCATTGTGGTCACTTAGAGGGCTCTTTGCTGCATATCTGGTGTCTTTGCCCTTGCATTAAGCCCTTTTTGCACTCTATATTTGACCTGTATCGATTGGTCACAACCTCACCAGCACCTAGGACACCACAAGTTGCTTTGTTATCCATGTTACTGGGGGGCTCACTCAGCTATACCTCAGCTATAAGATCTTTTTTGTTTTTTTCTGGATCCTGAAAGGTTGGTGATGCCATGGCACTACAGGGCTACCACAGATCCCCATATTAGAGAATGGATACAAGAGATGTGCAACCTCATGAGAATGGAGGTCCTAACAGCCTTTCTCTATTACTTACAAGATCAATATCCTGCGGTATGGGGTCCTTGGATTCTCTTTATAAACTCCTCAGCTTTTATGGCTTTCATCTCTCCATGAGTTGGGGATGTTACTCTGGACTCTGGAGTACTATGGAGTGTCTACTGGTGGGGGAGGTAGTTGAGCCCATGGGTGTACATGTATTCTTGTTGAGACTGAGCTCTGGCAATTCCCTGGCAGCATTGTTTTCTTTTCTGGCTAGGGTACCATTGTGCTATGGGGTGGGGGAATCGCCATAGCCTGTACACAATCTTCTCTTTAACATAATTCACTCTACTGCTATCTTCTTTCTTTCCTGGTTTCTTTCTTCTTCTTTATTTTTTTCTTTGGTCCTCTCCCCACAGGGTGAGGGCGGTTGATCGATATGTATACCTATACCATCAATTGACTAGGAGGATGTCACTTTATAGTGGCCCTGGCAGCTCTACAATATTGGTTACAGCTTGGAAGTAGTGTCATCCTCACAGAAAACTCTTTATTTAAGTATCTCAGCCCCTGTTCTTGTTTTTATATGCCTAGCGAGTAATCTGTAGCACTTACCTACTGTGGCTCGTTGCTCTGCTTTATATTAATGAACTCTAATTAAATAAAGGAAAATACAGCTTGGTTTTACATTCACTTTAAGTATTGTATATAATTTCATTTACACATTTTTTGCTGTCTCTGTGAGTTGGTGCTTTCAGAGCCCATGATCACCTCCTCCACGTTCCTGCTTGTCAACCATTTCCCTATAGATGTCTATGACACCTTGAAAGGAAGGCATATGCTCAGACTGTACTTATAAAATGGTGGAGGAGTAGATCAGGAGGAGATTGCAGATAAATGTAACCTCCACTTCACACTCTTTCAACCTACTCCACAGAATCTAAATAGAAAGTAGTTGCCCTTAAAAGCAATCCATGTGCCATATGGGGAGAGTGGTATTATATAATTTGTTACCTGGGTTTGGCAAAGTATTAATGTTAGGGGGCTGTAATGAGACATTTTCCTGCTACAAAACAGACGTTATCTCAAACCTGTATAATTTGCAAATTGCAATTGTAGCAGTGCACAATAATTGCTACTCAAATAAGTTCCGAGATTCCTCTGCTGAGAATAAGGCAATGATCTGCTATGGAGAGCAGGTGCATCAGCTAAGTTGCCATGGGGAAAACAGATCTTACCTTGGCTGGGAAACAATTGTGCAAAGAAAATAGACAAAGAAAGTTTCTGCCAGAGAAAATCTTGCAGTGACAAAGATGTGAGCGTTCTGCCTATTTACAGCACGAAACAGAAAACATTGAACCCTTTCAAGAACAGATGTTTAGAGAGGTTGCTGGAAAAAAAAGTGTTTTATTACCTATTTATTGGTGTAATATTTTAGATTAAACCCCAACTCCAGCCAATTTTTTTTCTTTCTTTTTTAGTATTGGATAGAGTGGAGAAGAGGGATTTTATCTCTGTCTGTGACTCCACTGAGGAGATTGTCCCTTACGTCATGTTCCCTTAACACCAGTGCAAGGCTTGGGGGGGTTACGGTTGTTACCAGTACAGGAAGCAATAACAATATTGTCACAACCTTTCTTCTTACCTCATTCTTCTAAAAATGAATCCTTGTTTTTGTCTGTGTGCCCAATGGAAATAGTTCCCAACACCTCTTGGCATAAGATGACAACAAAACTGAGGCAATAGCCCTTTCCCACTCTATTCAATAAAATAAAAAATGTGTCTGGAGTTGGGGCCTTAACGTAAAGATGCCATGAAAAAATTATGAAAACACTAGCTGACTGGCTGTTATGCTGACCCTCTAGCTTCAAAACTGTCCTGAGACTGGCCATACACAGATCACATTTCAGACGTTCCTTACTGAATTGGCTAAAATTAAATCCAAGGGTTGGCACCACCCAGCTCAGCAGAAGTCAATTTTATTTTTTTATTGACTTTTGTTGAAGGAGACGGGTGGAAGATTATCGGATGAGTAGCAACTGCAGCCTATCAGCTGCAGTCACTTTTCAGGTTTTCTGACAGCTGGTGGCGCTGGCTATCAAAATACAATAATCACACATTAACTAATATCTGGTTACCCAACAAGGAAGGCCAGTTTTGTTTGGGAGGTGCCTTATCAGTGGAAGTTAGCTTATTTGCCAACTTTGCTGCATCTGGACAATTTGAATGAGCACAGGAACCCCAGCGCCTCTTAAATCTGTTCCCTTAGAGAACATTTTGGAAAAAAGTCTTAATGTGTATGGGCTAGACATGTGCGATTCGGTTCGTTCCGAAATTCGTTTTGGACGAATTTTCGGAAATTCGGCGATTCGGATGCATCCGAATTCTGAATTAAAGTTAAGACGAATGCAAACAAATCCAAAATTGCCGATTTCCCGAAATTTGTTACTAAACGAATTTCGTTGCAGCAAAATGACATTAGGAAAAAAAAATTATAACAGTTACCTTCTCCAACATTTCCATGGTTAAAGTACAGAAGCAATAGCGTAGAGGTCAGAGAGGACAGGTTTGCCATTGTTAAGGTCGCAGGTTCTAGTCCCGGGTTGGTAGTGGATAAAGATTTTTTTTTCTTTGCTTTTAAATTGGCATTCTCCTATTGACCTAAATGACTAAATGTAATTTTTTGTCCTCATTTTGCTATTGGACTAATTCCGTTGCAGCAAAATTATTTTTTTTTTTTACAGTCTGCAGAAGATGAAAAAAAAAAGCGTGAGGTTTCCCCCCAATTCATACCAGACCCTTTAGGTCTGGTAGGAATGTTAGGAGGGACCCCCCCCCCTTATAACACAAAAAAAGTGTGTGGGGTTCCCCCCAAAATCCATACCAGACCCTTAAGGTCTGGTAGGAATTTTAAAGGGGGACCCCAGCCCCAAAAATGGGGGAAAAACGTGGGGGTCCCCCTAACAGTCCTACCAGACCCTTGATCCGAGCAAATGCTACATATTGCATTCATATATTCAAATGCTTCTGCAGTTAAAGTATAGAGGCTATAGTGTAGTGGTTAAAGCACAGAATTGCCATTGATAAGGTCGCAGGTTCTAGTCCAGGCCAGGGCGTGTAAAGTTTTTTTTTTTCATAAACGAATTTCGGCAGCACTACCGCAAATGAATTTCGTCCGAAACTAATTTAATTTCGGACCCGAAAAACGAAACGGAACTAAACAAATTTTTTTTTGTTTCAAAACGAAACTAAACGAAACAATTTTTTTTTTTGTTTCAAAACGAAACTAAACTAAACAAATTTTTTGCTGGTGCACATGTCTAGTATGGGCATCTTAAGTCACTCAGCCAGAAGGATGTGGGTTAAAGACACTAAACTCAGGAGTTAAATCTTAAAAATGCATTCAAGTACCTTAACTATTAACAAAAATGTATCTTATTTGTGTAGTCCATCATGGGAGTGAGCTGGGAGCGGTGGCTACTTTACAACACAGGGACCATGGGGAACAAATGTAGCCACCCTCCAGAAGGAAGAAAAGTGTCAGCACCAATTCAGATTTGTCTCAGGATCTACAGCTGAGTGACACACAAATAATGTACATTTATTTTAATAGTTAGGGTACTTGAATTCATTTTTATGATGTAACCAGTCGCGTAACAATCGGGGGGGGGCCCATAGATGGGGGCTTGGGGCGCCGGACAGCGAAGACTGAGCCGGGCCTCCAGGCCGGTGAATACAACAAGGCAGCACAGCCTGAGTACACGAGTAAACATCAGGCAAATTATGCGTCCGTGCTGGGGCCTCGGCCGCGAGGATCCAGAGAGCAGCCATCTGATCAGGGACCCACTTCTGCCTCTGCTGCTGCAGTTTACCCGGCGCGGAACTGTAAGAAGATCTGCTGCATGTCGGGGGGTGTCTCTTTGTGCTGCTTACTGTGATAAAGTCTTGTCAATGCTGTAGTGCCTATCTTCCTATGCCCTTTTTTACAGTAGTTTGCCTATTAGCCTCCCATAGACTTCAATGGGATTCAATTCTAAGTCCAACCCTTCGCAATTCGGATCACTACTGTTGACCCTGGGATGTATAACGCACCATATAAAATAGACATGTGCGATTAGTTTCGTTACGAATCGAAATTCGTACGAATTTTCCTGAAATTCGTAAATTCGGAAGCATCCGAAATCCGAATTGCAGTTTCCGAATTATATCCGAAATACGAAAATTCCGTTAACGAATTTCGGATCCGAATTTCTTTGAAACAGGAACTAATATTACCCCTGTAAATGAGGTTGAACAACATGACAAGATTTTTTTTTTAATCCAAAATACGGATCCGCTGCTGCTGAGGGTTGCATTACAATACACAGGCAGGAAATACGAAATTCTGATGACGGAATTTCGTTCCGTTCCGAACATTCGTTATATTGAAGTTAAAAAACAAAGTACATTTGTTAATATACTGGAGTTGATGGTAGGTTTTTTTAAATCCGAAATACGAAATTCAGATACGGAATCCATTTTTTTGACGGCGCACAAGTCTAATATAAAATGCATTATCTTATGCTGAAGTGAGCACAGGATAAAGCCAGGGACACTGATTGGCAACACTTGAAAGGTAATAAAGTATTTTCAGGAGATATGCCATTTTGATGGCATTGAGTCTTCCAAACTAATAGATTGATACTGGTCCAATGATTGTAGGAGGTTGTTCAGGATGGGGACATTTTCCATATATAGCTATGCATATGTAGGAGTAAGGAGGATACCAAGATGGGAAGACCATCCATATTGGAAGTTTCTTTTTATGTTTAGTAAGCTTGCTGATTTTAAGGAAACACCCATGTCCTTGGATTTTTTAATTGACATTTTGGACCTTAGATTGCTGCAAACTTGCTTACGGTATTCAGAAGGCATGGTAAAGAGATGGGGTGAAGTAATGCTAAATAGGATGTCATAGGTGAATAAGGTGATCTTGCTTTCTTCCATCCTTCTGATGTCTTTGTGTTGTTGCATATTACTTCATTCGTTAAAAAAATTCTCAGGCTTTTTTTCCATTATTTTCACCTGGTGCCCCTGCCTGTAACATACTTCCTGACCTATACCTACCAATGGGGGAGGGGAGTTGTCGTTCTAGGTTTGTCTCCTGATTTGGACTAAAAACACCCCATCCTCATCTTTATTGTATAGAGAGGAAGTGTTTTGTAGTTCAGATAAAAATAACACAGAAAGTAGTAAAAAAGGAGTTAATAATAGTGGGCTCACTCCAGTCAATATAGGAAATCCGTTGGCACATGTAAGTATAACTACCAACGGACGACCGAAATCAAGGCAGAATAATAACAATAAAAATAGTGGGGAACAACAAGGTAGTAAACTTTTGTCCCACAAAAAGAGAGGAATTAAATGTATGTACACCAACGCTAGAAGTCTGGCAAATAAAATAGAGGAGCTTGAAATTAGGTTAATTGAAGAGGACTTCGACATAGTGGGTATAGCGGAAACCTGGCTGGACAGCACGCATGACAAGATTGCTTAGAAAGCTGATATCATTATTTCAGATATCACTTCAGTACACCAAAAGCTACAAGAACATGAACATTATAGATAGATCAACAGGTATGCCACACTTCCCTGTGCCATGATCCGGCCCTGGGTTTTGCCTCCTGTCCGAGGTGCTCTACTTCCTGCCAATCTGCTCTGAGCCTCTGTGTTAAAAGACCAGCGTACTTGTTGCTCAGAGTTCGAGCAACGTGTCTTTACACTTCAGCCAGACCCTGTGTCATTTCTTTTGGATCCCTGCAAACTGCTACTTGCCAGTGTTGCTGTTTCCTGTATCTCTTTTGGATTCCTTCATGCTCCCAGGGTGATCCTGTATGTACAGCAAGTGGATTGTTATCACCTCCTTCAGTGAGCTCTTGCACCTGTGCTATACCTGTAAGTCTGTCCTGCTCTTGTATGGCTGCTTGTTCCATTCAGCCTGCCTCTTCAGAGAATTCCCGACAGCCGCGTTGTTGCTGACTTTCTGTTGTTTACCAATGTCCCTCTCGCACTATTGTGTGGACTTCTACCTTTGCATTCCTCAGTATCCTGTACTCTTGGTCTACAGTCTGTGTACAGGCTTCACCCCTTCCTGAACCTCAGTGCTACATCCCGTTGTCTGAGTCTGCAGGGATGTGCTAGAGGGCCGCAACTTGGGAGGTGTCCTGCAGTGCAACATCCCTACCTTCTGGGGCTTTTGTGAGGACCTTGCCCTCCTTAGATCCTGCACCTCTAGCACATCTCCAGTAATGCACAGTCGCTTCAGTCCCTGTGTTCCCTGTGACCTGCATCCCAGGCATTACTTCAGCTTGCTAGTCCTTACCCGCTCTGTAAGCCTTGAAGCCTACCTTCCCTTGTGCCCTGGTTTGCAGTGGACAAAGTAATTTTCTTTATTTACAGAAACAATACTTAGAGTGAAAAAAGAAAACTAATTCAGTCACCATAGCTAAGGACTAGTAAGCTACAAAATATTACATATGTGTTATTGAGTTTTAACACTTTTTTTTAGCTCCTGCAGAAAATGTGGAGGTTAGCACAATTCGTCAAAGCAGAGGATGCACTTGTAGGCAGTCTGTAAGACCCTGTTACTGTGTTTTGGCTGTAGCACAATTAGTTTTCCTCCAGGGGTCCATTTCTATCTAATTAGAGGTGTACACAGCTGGGTGATGGCAGGTTAGTCAATGGCAGTGGCTGGTCAGGTTCCTCCAGTGTATCTGCCATGCCACCTGGGCCCCTGTGTCACATGGGCACCTGGTTTGGGACATGCAAGGTAGACCTCCTATGTAAGTGTAAGTAAAGACTCCTGTTATGGCATAGGGCCAAAACTATGGAACCTAAGATTTTTCTGTTGAGTTGGGAGATTCGTTTGGCAGCCCCTGCAAAGCTGTTGGCTTGGGTTTCCCAGCCAGGATCTGGCTTAGCAACCCAGCTTCCAGGGGGACATAATAAACGTTGGCATCTAATGGGACCATGCCAGTACATACTATGCATACAATATAGGGCAGCTTCTCAGTGCCTGTTCAATCCTTATCAATGTCAAATGAAGAAATGTGGTGGGCTGAATATGCCAATATGTCTCTGGTAGTGAAAATACAGTATGTTAGATCTAAATACAGTAATCTTAAATCTGGCTTGCTGTTGTGAGCTACTTCACTCTGAATAAATATCATTGTCTCTTTCATTACTTTATTTATTAAGCCTGATTGACTGGGTGTCTTGTACTTAAATACAGTCAATCTCCTCTGTCACTTAATTTTATTGTATAAAACGATTGACCATTCTGCCTGGGACGCTCCTAAACCTATATGATAAAATACAGCAGGAATATATAACACCTGTTCCCCATCCTTGGTAAGGATTGTTAAATAACATAGTGTAAAGTCTTTTCAACCTTGTTACCTTTGATGAGGTTGTCTCTGTTGTGGCATAATTCTCATTTATAATGAACTTACATTCCCTAAAGCTGCAATCAGTATTAATGAGTATTAAGTTTTAAAGTATCAATAAAGATTCTCCAGGTGTGTATCCAAAATTATCATTGAGTTGAGAGTGATTTTTACCAACAGGCAGCTGTTGTCTGTTGCAGACTGGGAGCTGTGCCAGCAAAAGAAAAATAGGTATACGTGGGCACAAATGAAGTCTTGTAGGCTTTAGATAATTGTGATGGGCAGGATCTGGCATTACCACCTCAGTAACATATCTAAAAGGCCATGCACCTCTCAGACAAGCACTTTTTGTTTTAGCTCTCTTTTATATAATTGCTCAGTGAACAGAATTCTAGAGAATTGAAGGCAAACTATAGAAGAACACACACAACTCGATAACAAATTAGCCAGTAAAAAATAGCGGCTCCTTTTTGTTTTCGATGCATTGCTTGGCTGAAAATTATGTTTCACCCTAGTACATCCAAAAGCCCAGCTTGCAACCCAAGACCTTCTGTAAAAGTTTGGAACAAAACTAGTTATTGAAAGTTACATAATTTGAGACAAAAGTAGACGTAGCTGATTCGATTGTGCTAATCGGGGAACTGAATATTGTGAGTTTTAAAACTTCGAAAAACTTTGAAACTCACATTTAAATTGTATCTAAACCCAAAGACAATTGCAGCTTATCATGCTTAAATGCTATAGCTGATTTTTTTCAGGCTTTTTTCTTTTCTTTTAACATGGTGATCCTTCCAGTAATACACTTTTAACTAGGATGATAACGCTCAGGGCCATCCCTATAATAAGGCAGCTTCTCATTGGGTCATGCGTTGGGCGGGGGGCAGCAGTTATGCCTGCCCCCCCTTTCCAGCCAGAGTCCCTGGGGTTTTCTAGGAACTCCTAGCAACTTGTGATGCTCTGGATGGCATCCCGTTGAGCTTTTGCCAACCAGTGACGTCAGTGAGCTTGGCAGGATACTGGATGATGCCACTCCAACCTGGTGTTCTATCAAAGTTTGTAACTAGGTTGGAATGTGTGACCGGTCATGTGGTCACATACTTTAACGTAATCCCGCAAAAAAATTTCGGCGGTGGAATGTGTGACCACCAATAGGTCAAGAATTCCAGCACTTTCTCAGCTGTTCCAGGGCAGACTGGCATCGCTGATCGTATGTGCAGGAGAACCTATCTGCCCTGAAACAGCTGATCAGTCCGGAAATGTCACTTCTATCTGACTTTGTGGAATGTCAGGTCGCACTCACAAAGTCAGATAGAAGTGACATTTCAGGACCAATCAGCTGTTCCAGAGCAGATCAGTTCTCCTGCACATACGATCTGCAATGCTGTTCTGCCCTGAAACAGCTGAGAAAGCGCTGGAATGCTTGACCTATTGGTGGTCACATATTCCACCACCGAAAAACTGAGCGGTTGTACGGTAAAATATGTGAGCACGTGACCTGTCACACATTCCACCGATGTAAAACTGGACAGGCTTATGTTAAAATGTGTGACCACATCACCGGTCACACATTCTAATGTAGTCAAAAGCTTTGAAAGAACACCAGTAAGATGCACCACTAGCCACCCCCCCTGTAACGTGCAACGTTAGCACATTGCCCATGGCCCCCCATAACGAGCACCAGAAACAACCCCCCCACCTCAACTGGCAAATAGACTAGGGACACCCCTGCCAACGCTCATTCACTATACTGTATCTATGGAGAAACAGTGTTCTCAGCCTAGATTGCTCTCCTTATTTGGATTAAAACACCTCCTCCTCTTGTCATCTCCATTACATTGAGGCAGATGATTGCTGGGAAGGCAGATAAAATCTAAGGACTGGTAAGTATAATACATTTTCTTGGGATTAGATAAGCTTTTTTTCTGTTTTCTGTTGTTAATATAGAACAGTGTTATAATAATAAAACACCATTTACATTATTTGCCTGATGTCTGCCATTTTGTTTAAAGGATCCAAAAAAGTCAATTTATTGTCAGTAGCCCAAATCATGTCATTTTCTTTAAATAATCCCCCCCAAAAAAAGTATTTATTGACAGCAGCCTGAATCAATAAACAGATTTCCAGGATATTTATTTTCAGGATATTTCTTATGTCTAATAATAAAAATACCTTTTACATAGTGTTTTTGCGTGTTAAATCTTACATTTCCATTAAAAAAAATTGTTCATATAAATTTATATTCAAGTTCAATTCATATATTAAAATTCAAATATAATTTATTTATATTCAAGCATCAAAACATCAGCTGATACAATAAGAATTAAGTAGCACATAGAATATCACAAACTAGAACACAGAGACAGAAGGTATTTAAAGTATCAAGCTGGATCCATTAACGGATATTAATATGATCTCTTCCTCATATTTCTTTGTATGTAAGGAAAAAATAGCTTCACTGGAAATAGAAGTAGGCAAGCAAAGGAGAAGAGAATAAGACTGTAGACTGCATGAGAAGGGCAGGAACAAGAAGGATAACAATATGTGGATAGCATGGAAATATGGAAGTCCATTAAGCTGGCCATAAGCTATATGAATTTCGTCCAGTTCTTGATGAACCGGTCAAAATTCACACAGTGGGTGCTGCTATTGCTACTCTTTTGGCCGGCATCCCTCAATCAGTTTATTGAAGGAGCCAATCTGAAAATCTTTGAATGAACAGAGCCGGCAGCTATGTGTGGGCATCCTGACACAAAGAATACAATGAGCACAGCGAGAGATTCCTTGATCAATGCTCATAAGCCTTGACGGAGGAATATGTAATATTTTCTTCGTTCTGCCCTTAGGTTGTACGAAGAAAAGATTACAAGTTATGGACAGCTTTAGAGTGGTTAATATATGCATGTGACTCATAAAAATGGACATGGGGCTTAGAACCCCAAAGAGAACAAACCTAGGCTACATATGGTTTAAATGTGCTTGTTTCTCTCTACCTACTGACTGGTCACTAACAACATCCCATGGCATTGCTCCTTTTTAATTCAAACCTGTCAGGAAAAAGCTTTCAACATTTCTGCATTGATCAATGACTACCACAGTACAAGGCTCTACTACTGTTATCGTAGAGTCTACTGATAAACTCTCTGTGAACAGAGTGAAACATGTCAGGAAGAGGAAGAGTGTGACATGGACACATTTTGATCATGGAATAAACTCATTTGTACCCTACCAGGACTTTTGGATTTTGGTTGGTATTGCACAGACCACTCTGTTTGTGCTATGCATTGCACAATGTTTTATTTATTTTTTGCTGATACATCATGGCAGGTCTTCCTTCATTTACTTGTCTTCTATAACTCCTCATTAACATATGGCCCACAGTCAGACATGTAAAAGCTACTATTACCATAAAAAGGTGCACTTAGTAGTGCCATTTCTTCTTACAGCTTACACTAAGACCTGTAGACTCTCAGCAAAAAGAAATTGCTTGCAAAAATTAGATAAAGCGCTGCAGCTTGACCTCTGCTGACTGCTGCTAAGAAACCTTGCAGAAAAAAATTATATTACCTCCTGGCTGTGTCACATTAGTTTGACAGTAAAACTACCAGAAAGATATGTAGTCTTTTCTTAATGCTTGTCATGAATAATGGGTGATTGAATGTCTGACTGGCACAGCCAAAAACCATTGCAGAAAAAAAAAATTTGTTACGGATTATTATATACATATGTGTGAAAAAGCCTGAATCTGTAAAGGGTAGAACACTCTTTTATGACCACTGCATAATGAAAATAAATATCTATCATACAGGAAGAGAGCAAATGCATTCTAGAACACCTTGGGTAAAGACAAACAAAAGACCAGCAAGACAACATGGTTAAAGCTCAACTCCCTTGAAGGGAGAGCTGCCCTCCCTTCAAGCACCTCCCCAGAACCCTGCTTATGCCCCAATTTTAAATAACATCTATAATGCAAGGAGCATTATAGAGTCAGTCCTGATTTCTGCAGCATTGTACTGTGACCACCACTTAAAGGACACCACACCCATGATGGGTCACCAACCGTTCTCAATAAACCATGGCATCCCTACCACTTTCAAGGACCCTAAATAACCCAAAGACTGCCGTGACAAACAAAACACCAGAACCTAGACAAAAAAGAACAAAGGAAACATGCAAAACAAAATTGAAAACAAAACATAAAAAAGAGGCAGGCAGGCGAATGGGAAAAACCTTCTCCTGGCTAATACTTCTTCTTCTGGAAACTTCCTGAACACCCCCAGGATCCCACCCTTGGAAGTCCCCCCCTTTTACAACTATCCTCCAATCTGGTAAACGACCCCTCCTTCCATATTCTCGTTCCTTAACTATTTAACCCCTCATATACCAGTCTCCTCTTCTCCCCCGTCATGCTGTCCCTCCGCACAATTCCCTTTTATGCCTTGTGCTCCATGACTTTCTATATATTCAAAGTACTAAATGAATAATTACTCCAGCCCTATATGCGATGACCTGTATAGTCAAAGGATGGTGCCTCCCCCGGAAGCTGCATAGATGTGTCCATTCAAGCTTAACCTTAAACTCAGGAGTTAAATCTTAAAAATGCATTCAAGTACCCTATTAACAAAAACATATCTTATTTGTGTATCACTCGGCTGTAGATCCTCAAATTATCTATGAATTGGTGCTGACACTGGTGTTAAAGGGACTTTGTCAGTAAACATAGAGAAAAAAAGAGCACCTTCCCCCCCAAAGGGTTTATCTGTAAAAGGAAGAAGTTAAGGTGACACAAAACTCAGAAGTTAAATCCTTAAAATGCATTCAAATACCCTGTTAACAATAATGTACCTTATTTGTGCATTAGTCAGCTGTAGATCCTCAAATAATTTCTGAATTCAATCATGTTACCACTGTCATTCCATCTGGAGGGCTGGCTACTTTACAACACACACTGGGACTATGGGGAACCAAACCTTCAAGCTCACTAACGTGATGGACTACAATCTTACGTTTAGTTTACTAATTTGTATTGAGATTGTAGTCCATCACGGGAGTGAGCTTGGAGTGTTGTCAACTTTACAACACACACAGGGACCGTGGGGAACACATGTAGCCACCCTCCAGAAGGAAGGACAGTGTCAGCACCAATTCCGAGATGATTTGAAGATCTACAGCCGAGTGATACACAAATAAGATACATTTTTGTTAATAGTTAGGGCCGGTTCACACCACAAACTCCGCGTTCCAGTGCATTCGTCCTCTGGAACGCACTGGAATGCAAGCTGGACGGCTCCCTGTGTTCAGGGGCGGGAGGGGGTGTGGCGGTGCATTGACATCAATGGCACCGCAGCCAAGCCCTCCCCCGCAGTGCGATCGCCCGCTTCCAGATCTGCAAGCACTATTTTTGTAGATCGCACTGGACCAGAACGCGAGCACTAATGTGCCTGTGTTCCAGGTGTGGGCGATCGCACGGTGGGCGTAGCTGTGGTGCCATTGACTTCAATGCACCACCATGCTCCCTCCCACCCCTGAATGCAGGGAGGCGGTCGGCTTACGTTTCAGTGCGGTCCCGAGGCCGAACGTACTGGAACGTGGAGTTTGTGGTGTGAACTGTCCCTTAGGGTACTTGAATGCATTTTTAATATTTAACTCCTGTGTTTAGTGTCACTTTAAATGGTGAAGTGAAATACTGTGCGTATCACAGCCATCATACAGCTATCTGTGACCACCCTGGGGAGATCTTCCCTCACTTCCTGTTCCTGTAACACCCATACAGGAAGGCACAGCCATCGCTAAAAACATAAGTTCTCATCTTTCCTTACTCCACTAAAAAGTCTTGTTTTTATCTGTGTCTATGTTGGAGAGATTTCCCATCCGTTCCTGTGCTGACAAAAAGTAAGGGCAAATCACCCTTCTCTGGACACAGACAGCAACAAAAACCTGGATTCTAAGACACTAACTCTTCCCTCCTCCATTCAAAATGTAATAAAACATTTTGGCTGAAGTTGAACTTTAAAGTGGAGCCTCATTCTTTAAAGTAACTTTCTCTCTCTTGCCTCCTTCCCCATCCCTCTTACACAATTGCTGAATTCTAAACTAGGTAAGGATGGTATAGTCTGTCCACCCCTTGCCTCCTGGAATGCCTACATCAGACATCCCGGAAGCCAATTTGGAAGTTCTCTTGCATGCGCATATATGTCTCTGCCAGGTCCATGGGATCTGGCAGAGACCCGAGATGGTCTGCACAAGATTGGGAACTTTTCCTGCACCGAAGACAATGTTGGACTCTATGGACTAATATTTTTTTTTATCTTCATAAAGGAACAATTATTGTTTATTTGAAACTTCGTTTTGGCTAAGTAGGGTGAACTTACTATTGAATTACTATTCCACAGCTCTACTAGCTGGTGTAACTGTTTCAGCAATCCACACGTTGGTTTGAAAAGTAAATTCTACTAAAGTAGTTGAGGACTATTTAAATCAACCAATCCTAAATTACTGAGCCATGATATTGTACTTGTGGTGGACAACAATATTAAATAAATAAAGCATCCCCTCTTTTCTTTTGAAGGCAGAAGTTTTTGCTTTCTGGCTGTGCGTTCTATTAACTGTTCTGGTTTCTGCAACTCCTTTTGGAGCTCAGCATGCTGAAAACAGTGCTACTTTATGACTAAGGCCCAGCAGAAACTGCTGAAACATGTAAGCGGTTGTTGCTTTTATAGACTTATGAAATAAAGATGCCTTTGGGGGAGATTCCTTTTCTGCCTCCATCCTGCTATAAACTGATGTAGATTGTGGCTTTGCACCTAGGTGGTTAAGTGCGGGCTGTAATGGGAGGTCAGAGCGGTGTATTCCAGAACTGAATCAGCTTTCACCCTGTCTGTAATGCTTAGCCTCTTCCTGGCCCACTGTGCCACCCTACTTGATACAACTACCGCAGGGAGCTGAGATGAACAGGCATCTGATCTGGTGCTGCACTTTTTCTGGCCTGACAGATGTGCAGACACAGTGTGCTTATTTGCCTGCACATTAATGTTGCCTAATATTGACCGCCAGCAATAACAAGGGAGTTTTCTGCTCTCCTGTCAATGCACATAGTACAGCCTACTAGCCCACCCACATGCACTGCAAGTCCCCCCCACGGCCACTACTGACGCAGGGAATGCTGAAATCCCTTTGACATCACAAGGCTACAAAATCTCTATTTTCTCCAAAATCACTCAGCTCAGCCATAATCAACAGATGTATTTTATTTTTTATTGTATGTATATGTATTTTGTTTATTTTATTAGTTGATGGTGTAGACTGGGAATGTGAACCAGCTGGCATGATGATGATAACGGGAAGGGGCTAACTGTATTATAAAAGGCATTGGCTGGCAGTGGGCATAACTGTATTATAAAAAGGCATTGGCTGGCAGTGGGCATGTCTGGTATGACAGGATAAGAGTTTTCAGACTTTTAACATAGCTTTTTTTTTACACACATTGTGCATGAGTCAGTGGTGGATAGCCCATCCAGCAATGTGTACAACAAATTGTCAAGGTGGAGTTTCACTTCAAGATCTGAACCCACCAGGCTTCTCTCACTGATGTGTTTTGACATTTAAGGCTGATACCTGGAAAAAAACATAGACTGCATAGAAACATTCCTACCAATGTGCACATTACATAGAAACATTTTTGTTATATGTCTCTACAGTGTAGATACAATTTTGTTCCCCCAAAATTGTCTTTGGCAAACATTTTCAAAACTTTACCCATTAAGCTGCTTAGATGAAATTTGGTTTTAACAATATTTACATGTTGTTCTTTCTTTTTTTTTTATTTCAAGGGTATTTTTTCCCATTTTTGACTATTTGATCTTTACTTGTGTTCTGTCAATTTAATTGTTTTATTTTACTTTTTTTAACTGTCTGTTTTTGCCTTTCTATGAAAACAGTAAAATATAGACAAAAAGGATTGGGTTGGGGGCAACTCCAGATTACTGTACTTGTTTTGAAATGCAATGACTTGTAAGTGTGATGGCCAAGTGTCCAGAAAAGCCTTGTTGGCTATATGATGTAATTATCAGAAGTTCCAGCATTTCCATGGAACAATAAGCGAAGGGGAGCACAGTGGAGGAAACAAGCACTGGTGTAAATTTGTAGAGTGAAACTGATAGGAGGAAGTCACAAGGGTGCTTGATGAAATGTTATGAATTTTAAAGGATTATGATGAGGTTACCATTAGTTCCCAAATCCCAGGGATAGTTCCTGTTTTAAGAGGTATGCTCCTGGGAGACAATTGTCCCCGGCAGCAGTGAACTGCAGTCATACACAGCCAGTTTTGCACATGCTGCGATGGCTGCCTCTAGGACTCTGTGTCACTACTGACCCCTAAACCCTGCACCATTTACTACTGATCTCTAAACCCTGTGTCACTTACTACTGACCCCTGAACTCTGCATCACTTACTACTGACCCCTGCATTACTACTGAACCCTGCATTACTTACTACTGAGCTCTGAACTCTGCATTACTTGCTACTGTCCACTGATCATGTACCCTGTACTCCATGTGTTACCTACTGATGACCCTTGTACTCCACTTGTTACCTACTCAAAACCCCTGTACTCCATGCGTTTCTTGCGCCTGAACTCTTTAGTCTATTAGTTGCCTACTCCTGACCCCTGCGCTCTATATGTTACAGTCCCCTGATTCTTGTTCATTGCTCCATGCGTTGAACACTCTTGGCCCCTGAAGTCCATGCAATACACACTCCTGATCCCTGCACTCTGTTTGTTACACATGCTTGACCCATAGTAGAGTAGGCTCAGGGTTTTATTTAACAGTGCATCTTCAGCCGCTCCCAATGTTAGCATGATTTAACTGTACGAATAATAATTTGTCTTTACATCTTCAATGTCTTCCTCCTTTTCCAGAATTCTGTGACCAATTTTTTCAGGTCATGCTAAAAATGGGGGTGGGATTTTGTGGGTGTGGTTACAAAAGGGTGTGTGGTTTGTGGGTGGGGTTACACATGGGCATGGTCAGTAGGGGGTCCCTGAATTTAATTTTGAAAATCTGGTAACCTTAGCTTATGAAGATAAATTGAACCATTTTAGGCACACAATATAATGCTATATGTCACTATAATTATTGAATGTAAGGGGTATACTATTATTTTTCACATATATTGTATGTTTTGGGGTCGTGTAGGGTATCACTGAGTTAACAGTGCTGTGTTTTTTTTTAAATAATCACTTCACATATGCAGGCAACTGAGAGCTGTTAGTTATTAAAATATTCTAAACTAGTAATGATTAGGTCCCCTTTTCTAGCTAGCAAGCAGAGTGCTGGAGATTTTTTGAGAACTCAGTGCAAAGGCTTTTCATTTGGTTTTCCACAAAAAAAAAATACCCTGTAAAAGCCCACAGAGCTGCCCTCTATTCACAGAGGAATAATCATTCTGGGAATTGGATCTCAGAGGTAAATCAAGTAAATTGTGGGCCAAGCATATTTTTCAAAGTTCAGTTATCCTTAGTCAATAGTGTTTTTCTCCCTACTAAGTGGAAAGGGCCAGGTTTGTGTGACATTACCAAAGCAATCCCGCAAATCTAAAGCTTCCTCTGCTGCATTAAATGCATTAGCCTTCCTTTTACATAGTAGCAATATCCAAGTCTAAGAACCCTCCGAAGTGGCCGTAAACACTATTATAGCTTCCACAAAAAAATATTCCCCGCTCTGTGCATCCCGATGCTGCCTGACTACAAAGAACAGGTGCACCTATGAGCAAAATTGCTTCTTTTGTTTTTAACAAGACCTTCTACTTTTCTCTTCCACGGCCCCTTGTCCATTAAAGCCAATTTAGCAGCATTGTCAGTGCTTTAAAGGGCAGATCAAACAATTCCTCTTCTCCCAGCTGTGCAGTCCCCAAATCATCCTGAATGTTAACCACGGTGCTTTGCTAATGTATTCAGTTCCCAATATGACCTTGCGTCTACCGTGATTGGACACATTCTATCCATGTTATCTTGCAATTGCTAAAATATTCTCTGTGTCTTATAATGAGAGTTTCACATATTATCTTATATTTGCCATCTGACTATGTAACACAGCTACAATCTAAAGTGTGATTGTGTTTGTAAGAGTAAAGATGAAAACAGCCTCAGAACATTTCTAAGGATTAACATTATTTTATCAGATATATGTGTTATACTTATAGATTTTTTTTGCTGCTTGCACATCTAGTTCAGATATGTCCTCAGAATCCAAAAATGATATAGGTCCACTTTGTGTGCACCAAATATTTTTCCAAAGTCATATATTAACATATAAAATTAGCAGTGACATCATACCCATGCTCTACATAGCCTGTGCAGAGAGCGGAGCTGTGTGAGGGACTCATCAGGATCCTGAGTAACTGGATCAGATGGTTGTTAAGGAAGTAATGTGAGCACACCACCCAAACAAAATTTAGGCAAGCTGTGCACAGGGACCTGAAGCTGCGGCTGTTATATGCAAGTAAAAATAAGTGTTGCAGGACATTTTTTATGGAAACATTTTGGTTAATACTAAGGCTAATGCCTGCTGCCTCTAATTGCTAGTTACATGAGATTTGTAGAGAGAGTTAGTGATGGCTCATTGTTCTCCTTGCTGGATAGAAAGCTATACCTGAGTACCTGCACTGTTAAAATCTCCCTGCATCTGCTTCCTTCATTCTGTATGTAAACACACTGACTTATTCACCCCGGGGTGGTTCGGCCGCACGGATCCACCAACATTAACGATCCCATAAATTGCTATGGGGACCGTTCATGCGACTACGCGAATCCACGCGATCCGAACTGCCCCCTGCCCGAACTGCTCCCTGCACTATATTTGCAGCGCTAATCAGTTCGGTTTCCATACAGGTTTCAATAGAACCGTGCTGTTCAGTGCAGTTTCAGGCATTTTTAATTGCGTTTCACCGCCAATTAAAAACTCCCAAAACCTCGCTTGCTAGATCAGTGCGGCAACCGCGCTGATCCACAAGCACCCTGGTGTGAATGGGCTCCTAAAGTGACATTAAACCCTCAGATTTTGTAACATAAAACAATACTGTAATGTGTGCCTTACTGTAATCCATGGTTGTTTCCCTTCTCTTTGCTGCTCTTCCTTTTAAATCTGTATCTGTTCTCATGCTCTGCAGAACTTCTGTTTTGCAGCAGACTGCCTTGTCTCAGGAATGGATACACTGTGTCTGTGTATAGGTTTGTATAGGCTTGAAACCTGTGCCAGCACTACAGGAAGAGGCCCTGAGCTGAAAAGGGAAGTTCCCCCCAAGCATGAGAAGACATGAGGATTTAAAAGGAAGAGCAGCAAAGAGAAGGGAAACAACCATGGATTACAGTAAGGCACACATTACAGTATTGGTTTATGTTAAAAAATCTGAGGGTTTAATGTCACTTTAAGCAGGAGTGCTTAATTAAATGTACTGACTATCATACTGTAGTCAGTCAGATTCAGTCAGATTCTGATTGATAGTTTGGTATTCTGATGTTTTTTAATCTCTGGTGATTGTTTGATTCTGTCTGCTGCTGGGGAGTGTCCCTGGCAATAGTGTGGGAGGATGCATGAATCAGAGTTAAGAATGTTTGTGCCCCCTGGCCAACCACTAGAAGGCTTGTTACCAGTGGTGCATCCTGGGAGAGGGTATACATATTCAAGAGGGATATTGCAAAGTGTTTGATCCTCTTAGGCTAGTTGTGTAAGGGGGGTGGCCATGTGCTCGGACTGAGGCCTGGGACTTAGGGCTGGTGAGTGAAGTTTTGGGAAAGAGATGCCCTGGAGGTACTTCAATATGCACAAGAAGCCTAAAAAGTTGGTCCTTTACTGAAGTATGGTGATTTTCTTCAGTGGACTGGTTGTTACAACAACTAGTACTTTGCAGCCAGGTGCTGAATTTTACAGACTGCCAGGTTGGCTTAAAGGGCTGCAAGTGCTATGTTCCCTCATTTTGGAGTCTGCAACATCATGGGTGTTCTGTCTCCTAACCCTTTCTCCCAAAATCGTTCAACGAAAGTTCATCAAGCATCAGATCATTGGTTTGAAAGTCAGTTTATCGGTTGCCCCTGGAACTGTGAACCCTAGAAAGGCTAGGAGGGCCCAGTCTATCCAGTGGTCCCTTCGGGGATGAGTTCTACATGTAGACCTCTGATTACTGCTTCTCGATCATTACATTTGATGGGCAGCCCTGACATCAGGAAGCAAAGCCCCTACCATGATGGCCATTTCCACACAGAGACACAATGCAAGGCATGGTAAACCAGCATTGGGAAAATGATCAACTGCAGGAAGACTACGGGCAATACTGGTCCTTTGCCTTTGATTTTTCAGTTCATGTTCACTTTGATGCACACTTTTTTTATTTCAGTGTTTTAAACATGTTTATTATTCAGTCATTTCTGATACAAAAGCAATTTTTATTTCTACATGTTAATGTAATAATGGTGAGCAGGTGTTTCTGTGTAAGTTGTACAGAGTCAAAGGAAAAATCGCTATTTATGCATGTTCTGTTTCTTGTATGTTGATAGCAGAATAAATCTGTGCCTGAGGGAACCCTTGCTTTGTGCTTATGATGAGATGATTAAACTGCCTAGAAGTAACCAGGGTGATGGCTTCTTCGCTACCGTCAACAGAGGTACTTACTTGTTCTTGACTGCAGACTGGCACTTAAAGGAATACACCTTTGTTTATATTTCATCCACCATTTGACCTCGTTATAATGAAGACTGCACTGAAAAATATACAAACCTAAATATATTTACTCTTGTTCAAAATATGCTGTTCTTTTTTTCTCTTTCAATTGTTTTATTGAGGTTTTTCCAAAAGTATACAATACTGCACACAGTAAGCAGTAAACAATAGGCAAGAGAAAAAAAAAATCATAATTACAGGTACCTATATATTACTGAAAGTATTGTCACATTCAATAGGTCAACAATCAAAAAACAAAAGACAAGTTTTTGACAAGTATTTTATTTTTAGAAAAAAATGGATCCACCGACTTTATCAACAAAATAAAGAATAAAACAATAAAAAATAAATAGAAATAATTTTTTTTTTTTTTAAACTATGCCCACCTTCCCGTCCGCTCGCGTCGAACTCCCACCACAGAATGGCATTTTGACATATAAACCATTGGGCGGAGCTAGCGGTGACAGCTAGCTCCGCCCAACTGTTTACAGTTGTACGCCATCTGACAGGTGAGCCATGATTGGGCAAAGTCATCATGAGTTTGCCCAATCATGGCTCTCACAGTTCTCTGTGCCCTGATTTGGTAAAGTCTTGCTGCTGACCTGTGGTCAGCTGCAAGGCTTTAGCCAAATCAGGGCTTCACAAGGCGCAGTGCGAACAGTCCGCCGAATGCCCCCCGCCGCCTCAGGCGGCAAAAATGCTAGTTATGACCCTGCTTAGGACTGCAATAAAACTGATGAGGTAACTTAAAATATAGAGTATAATCATCATTGTTTGGTAAAGGTACTGTGATCTCTATGAGAGGTAGTAAATACCTGCAGCTATTAGGCTTACACTTCACTTAACATGTATGTAATTAATAGGAAAAACATCTACGAGGCTAGGCCCACTTTAAATTTAATGCAACTATAGCACAAGTACCTGGGTATTGCTTTAAATCAGCAACCTATGCACAGCAATGCTCAGACTGGAAGGTAGTGTCAGCACTCTAAGCCACTGAGGACTTTTTTAATATATACTGTATAATCTTCATTTAGCCGATTGTCAAAGTTATTTAAAAAGAGTATAAAAGCAATGCCATGTACATTTTGCCATCTAAAATTTTTCAAGGATATATGTCGATTTTCAGTTCTTTTTTAGATTTGTATATATTATCATTATTTGGATGACAGCATTGTTATGCAATTGTCTTTTTCTTAAAAAAAAACAAAAAACTCCACTTATACCCTGTTTAGTCCAGCAGGCAGTATACAGCATGCAATATGTCAGACATTATGTCAAGCAGGATCTTAATAATTTAAATGGATTTGAGATGAAAAATATCTTAACAAGCATCAGAAAATGATTTTGCTTTTAGTTTAAGAAGCAGGGAAGCAACATGAAAGGAAAATATTGCATTTATTGCCATGTGTATTAAAAGAGACAGGTGGCTAGGTGGGTGTCATGGCACAAGACAAGTATGTGGAAGCCAGTGAGATTAAATTTAGAAGCGAGTCACTGGGAATGCTCGAGTTGCTTTGAAGCTTGAAACGTACAGGTGGTATTTTTCTGTGAATCCACAAATCCTGATAACACTAACACAGGTGTTCAGTGCCTCACTTCTCTGCAGTACACGCTCACACTCTATGGCTGCTTAACCCACTGCGGAGCTGCTATCAAGTTTTCCTGAATTAAAAAGAAATGTGCTGTAACTGAGCAAAACTAAGAAACGGCTGCCTTTTCTGTCCAAACACATCTCCCGTTATGCTTTTACTAAAGATACACCTTATTATAGGAAATTAAAGGGGGATTAACCATTTCCACCAGCTATTTGCGTATATGTGGTAGCAGGGCAGTGGACTTTAACAATGGGCTGCCACATATTTGCATACAGCCCCAGCCCACCTGATGCCCTGGCGGCCCCATTGTTAGCTCCTGGTCTCAGTTAACAATCACTGTGGCAACCAATCGCAGTGATCATATAATCGGGAACCCTGTCTTTGACTACCAACATTAAGAACACCTGAACAGTTTTTTTTTATACCCCCTTCCTGAATAACAAGACGATGGAGAAATTCTAATAACGATTTCAACTGTTCAGCACTACTGCCACAGCCCTGCGGCATGGTTTCTCTCCAGCACCAGTGCCACTCTCTGCAGAATTAAAGTTGGATTACATCGGTGGATCATATTTTTTTTTTATATATACATAAAAGGCTTGTCAAAAATATGACTTGTTTTTTTGCCAAATAACTGATTTTTTTTAAAGTCTGGACTTTTTATTTACAATTGTATTTAACCTTTTAGTGAATGAGTAGGGGTACAAGTACCCCTAACTCATTCACAAGGAAAAGCGGGCCGCATCTGGCTAGGGAAAGGGGGTACCCTGATGTGAATAAGCCCTCTGCCCGCACCCCAACAACCAACGCCCCAGGGCTTGTGGGGAAGAGGCCCTTGTCTCCATTGGCACAGGAACAAAGTGCTTTTCCAGGCGGCGACCCTGGAAAAGCAACCTCCCAATGCCGAGGTCATGTGGCCTGGTGTGGGAGGGGGGGCGCTCGGTCGCCCCCCCCCCTTTCCGGCCCTGCCAGGCCCATGCTCGGATCAAGGGTCTCGTATGGAATTAAGGGGTTAACCATCCCCACCTACCTGCTGCAATTTCCTATTGGCCCTCACTATGATGGGTCTCTTTACTGGGCACTGCTGGAGGCCCCAATGTTAGAGAAATGGGAATTACATATACAGTATTTTTTCGAGAACAAGTGTTTTTGTTATATATAGCGGTTAGTGCAGTTCAGAGTGTTTCAGTCTGAAAGTGATATTTTTACCTAGGCTGAGTTATTGTAATGTGAAGAAAAGTTTTAGCTCGTATTCTGCAGAATTCTTCAAGAGAACAGGTGTATTACACAAATAAAAGGTGTAAAAATAGAAAGGATGAAAAATAAAAATAAAAATTAGAAGAAACTGAAGAAAGAATGATCAATCCGCAAACACAACCACACAGTCAAACCAAGCTATCTATACCCACTTAATGAAAGATTACTGAACTGATCTGAGTTGTTATGGCGGATGCATGATTTAGCTGATTGTCCTAATGTAGTTTTTTTTTTTGCTCTGCACCCATACATGGACAAGTCTTCTCTCTTTCTTTATATGGTGTCCTCCTCCACCAGCGAATAGGCTGTCCTCACTTCCTGCTCTCCATGTATCCCCAAGTGCCTGTGTAGCCTTATCCTGCTGAACTTTAGTTTTGCATGAAACTTGGAAACTTCATTAGTATTTAATTAAAGGAAACCTAAACTCAATTTCCCTTTGTTATGGCACCCTCTGACAAGTGATGCAGGCTCACCTGTGGTACAAATTGGTAGCTGGGCTTCACCAGAGCTCCTGATGGTGGAGATGAGCTAGAACCCTAGTGTTACTGGTTTTCTTTGCTGCTACTGACACCAAGTCACAGTCCTCAGGATCGCTCACCAAGGGAGGCAGACAAGGAGCAGCTATAGCACAAAAACTGTTAACAAGGCTGAAGACAGGGGAGAAGTCTGGTTCAGATGGAGGCCTACCAGGCTTTCAAGCAGGAGAGTAGTTAAGTTTAAGCAGAGGTCAATGCAGAGGGCAGACAAAAGAAATGTCAGATCCAGACATGGGCCAAGGCAAGCAAAAGAGTAGTCAGGTCCAGGCAGGCGTCAGGCAAGACTGTAGTCAGGTATTCTGGAAATCCTGGCAGGGATTCTAAGAGTAGGAGTTCTGGAAATCCTGACATGGACTCTGAGGGTAGCAGTTCTAGAAATCCTAGCAGGGATTCTGGGTGTAGGAGTTCTGGAAATCCTAGCAGGGATTCTGAGTGTAGGAGTTCTGGAAATCCTAGCAGGGATTCTAAGTGTAGGAGTTCTGGAAATCCGAGCAGGGATTCTAAGTGTAGGAGTTCTGGAAATGCAAGCAGGGATTCTGAGTGTAGGTGTTCTGGAAATCCTGGCAGGGATCCTAAGAGTGGGAGTTTGGGAAATGCTAGCAGGGTTTCTGCAAAAAAACATAACACATTGAAACAGTTTAACCCCAGAAATGAAACTTGCTGATGTTCCCATAAACACCTACAAAATCACAGAAAATGTGAGCACAAAAATTATCCAAAAATGTGATACACTATAAGATAACTTAATTATTGGCAAAGACTATTTAGATATGTGAGACTGTAATAAAACTCCAATGTAGATAGTAACTGGCTTCAAAGATATTTTTATTTTAGCTGAAAATATTATTTCCATTTGGGATGAGTTTTGGGTTGACCATGAATTCAACCTGAACCCAGCCTGTTTGATGAATGGGTGAAAAAAATTGGCCATATTTGGCCAGCTTGCCCATCTGACCCTCCAGTTAATGTTTGTAATCATCGTCCGGAAGTCTGTCTTTTAGCAGCGGTAGCACTATTGCCGCTAGATGACACATACCGGCCAGGGATTTCTGGGAAAATAATCATACTGCCATGGAGGTTAAATGACATATCCCCGTCTGCTGTTTGCTTTTAAATGAAAAAATCGTACTACACCGAAACCTCACATGCAGGTTTAATGCACCCCCAAAGCATGGATTTATGTTTTTTTTTAATGTTGACAATATTAAAGGACCCTCTACCCACTGAACAGTATTTTTTAAGTACTGTTTCCTATGGCAGTGCCCAGCTACCCATGACCTTTTTTAAACAAACTTGCAAATTAGCATTGAAAAAGGCCAGGAAACATTAGACGTGTTTTCGAATCCAAAACTTGATTAGGTTTGTTATTCGGATTTCGGATCCGTCCGAATTTTCGTTTTAGAACAAAGTCACATAACAGTACCTGTAATGCAACCCCTAACAGCCCAAAAAAATCTGATTGGCCAAAGAAGGGTTTACATGTCCGATTTGGTTTCATTTTGAACAAAATTTGGATGGTACGAACATTTAGGAACATTCGTATTTGTTTGCTTTGGGACTCGAATTCGGAAACTTGGATGCGTCTGAATGTCCAAATTTAACAAAATTCTTACGAATATCCATTCAGAACTAAACAAAATTTACATTTCTAGAAATTATAACAAGATTTGGCTCCTATAGACTTCAATGGGGTCCGGGGCTATGTTCAGTATTTGTGAACTTCCTGCCGGGTTCGTCAAACTCCCAGCAAACCAAATTTTGCCCAGTTTGCTCATCACTACCTTCCATAATAAATCCTAAACTCTCTGATGAAGGCCAGAAGTGTTCCACCAACACAACGCCTCTTTAGCAAAAATGCTGATATCTCATCTGACAGCCTTGTTCAAATGAGGGATTAAACAATAAGTGAGACAGCTGTGGTACCCATCCGCACAACCGTTCCCTTGCAGAGGAAGCTCAATAGCTCATTCCATCTCCCAATGTCTCACAAAATAATAATGTCACCTAAAATATCTTATTAATTTTTTGTGTGCAGCCATTGTGTGTTTTTCTATCTCCAAATACAATGTATACACAACTTTTAGAGATGCATAAATCTTTCATAAAAGCTGTTACACCCGGTAAATCACATACAGTGATATAAATCAAGTACTGTAATATAAAGAAAAATGTAAAAACAACATCATGAGATGTATTAGGAGTATTTGTTTGCCTTATCTATTTTAAATAATTTACACAAAAAAAATCAGCAGGCTGCTATAAAAATAGAACGTAAAAGTCCCTATAATTATATTAACCAATTCTGCACCAGAGCCCTTTTCTTTTATCCAGCTACAGAACCAGATTTTGTTTCAGGGATGTTCTTTTATTATTATATATTTTATTATAACTATGCCCCATATACAGCTCTTTTGGCATTCTTCTTTTCATCCTCCACACGCACATCTTCTGTCCAAATAAATTCAAAGAACTGTGAATGGGGCATAGCTATAGAGAAAGAAAATGTACACTTTGTAAAGCAGTGGACTCCCATCTGCTGCCTGCATGGTGGATGTGGCCCTTTGCTTGCATTTAACTGACCCTTGGTACACTATTCCATAAACTGACACCGACAACTGGATACAATTCCTCCCATTGAAACCAACAATGGGGCACTATTTATCTCTCTGACATCAATTAATAGGACACTATTTCCCTCACTGACACCAAGGATGGGGCATTATTCCTCCCAAAGACACCATTGATAGGGCACTATTTCTCCCACTGACATGCAATGCGGCACTATCTCTCCACCTGACACCACTGATGGGGTATTATTCCTTCCACTGATACCAAAAATGGGGCACTATTTTCCCCCCACTGACCATAGGCTCTAGGTATTTCTTTTTTTTTACTCTCATTGATCACAGAGAATATTTCACTCCCATTGACCACATAGCATGGGGTAATTATTTATTCCCACTGACACTGGAGCATTTTGTTCTTCTAATGGCCTCAGTGAGCCCCCCCCCCCTTGCAGTCTTAAAGTAGTATTAAACTCTCAAATGTTTTTTTCAATAATGAATGCCGGTCAAGCAAATATACCTTGTCCAGCAAAGTATTTGGATTTTTGCCCGAGCACTTACAGTCATCATGTTTCCAAACAACTCCAACTTTCTCAGCTCAGCTTCACTGGATTTCCTGTCCAACACAAGATCACAAGAGAGAGAACAATCTCCAGCATCCATTCATCTACCAGCTTGGAGAAGGGAGGAGGAAGGAGAGGGAGCAGAGAGGAGGAGAGGGAGCACAGCTTTGCTGTGCCTGCGTGTTTCTGAACAGTATGCAGTTGCCTTGCCGCACTCCTTACCGCATGTCCTGTGTAGTGTATGTGGGGGGTGCTTGTAGTGACTGCGGGTGGTACCGCCAATATCAGCAAACGTATGAAGATGTCACTAGTACACCAAAATCCTTTCAGGATCACAAAGTGTTCATTTCATTAAAGAGTCTGAACATTGGCGATGAATGCTAAGCTTGATGAAGGGACCCTGCGCAGCCCCAAAAGAGCTTGTTTTTATGACAAGAAGCTTTAATAAAATGAACACCTTGTGTTCTTAAAAAGATTTTGGCGTGACATCTTCATGCGTTTTGTGTCTTTCCAGAGACACACAGCTTACTAGCACACACAAGGGTGGCTCCTTAGGACCCTGAAAAGGAAGGGAATCACCCTAAAACAGGATATCAGGGCCAGTGCTCAGGGGACCAGCTGATTCTGCAGGAAACTAAAACTTATAAAGATCAAGAAGCAGCATCCATTGTAAGTGATTTTATCAGCATTTAAAATAGCTTAAACCCCTTTTGAGCTTATTGCCAGTTTAAGGACAACTGGGCTGTGTTTTAGATGAATAGAAAATTGTCCAGGGATCTGAGCATTTCTACACAACCGATGACAATTTATGGTTAGTGACCCTGTCACACCCATGACTGCATGTCACTTAGCTGTGCTTAGGTAGAACAAACACTGAAGATAGGAGGACATGTTAGGAGCTGTCCAGCAGCTGCAGCACTAGAGCTCACTAATGCTGCTCACAGCATTTCAAATACTGAATAATAAATGTCTCAAAAATCTAATTTTCTAATACATTTTAAGCTATGAATAGATACATTTTTATTTCTTATTGCAGATATCTGCAATATACTCTAAGCACATTATGTTTCAATTTTGTATTCTATCTGTAATATGCGGTATATACAGTACATCCATTTTCAGTTTTGTAATGATTTCTTTAAAGCCAAATTCCAGGCAGCTATAAAATCATAATTAAATAATGTTATGTATTCACTAAAAATAATTAAATGTATCTTTTTATAGAACTAACCAAACCCCTAAATCTGTCCTCATATCAGCTTCCTGCAATACAATACACAGCAGGACTCAGGGCTTGTTTACACCACTCACAAAATCACTCACAAAACTTCCCCCTGCGTTTTGAGGCGGGAGGAGGCTTGGCAGTGCATTGAAGTCAATGGCACCGTAGCCACGCCCCCCCCCGCCCACAGTGCAATCGGACGCATGGCAAAACAAGGAGAGAATGAGTACTGGTTTCCATTAAACTACTCACTAAAATAATGATTTTTTTTGCAGACATTATCCAACCACCCTTGGGGCAAGTTGAAAGCTGTAAACAGAGCCCTTAAAGCTAAACTCCAGCTTTACCTTCAGCCTTGCACAATTATACATTAGAAGCTGCAGCAAGTCATACCATGCTGGAGGATGACCAGCGACATCTAGCGATTCTATCCAGGCTGGTTGTCCCTGGCTCACCCCTTTCATTTATGGGATTTCAGTTCTTTAAATCATAGAGGCTCAGCATCTGCATGTGGGTGCTACCTAGGGCAGTCTACATGAAAATATAGTCTGTCAAAGAATGTTTTTTATTTAAATTTATTTGCATAATTTCACTTAAAAGAGTCAGCCAACTGCTTGCATTAGGGCCGAGAGCTCTTGAGAGGAGTACTAAGGAAGGGTGCTATGTACACCACCCTGCCAGCCCTCCAATCAGCTACAATCTGCCTGTATTACATGACTCAGCTATGTGATTAATACAGGAAAGTTTTGTTTAAAGAAAAATGATTAGCATGTTGATGAGGGAGAAAAGAGGAACCAAAAAAGGAAAAATATAAGCAGGATCAGTCTGTGTTTTTGCAACTGGGTCCAATGCTTGTTTCCAGTGCATTGGTGAAACAACTTTCAAAATCCCTGGAAACCTGCCCCCCAGTCTGTTTGTTTAGACATTCTCACACTCCTCTTGCTGGCTCCTAGTGAGAAATTCTGCCGGACTTCTGCCCGTTTCTTGAAGATCCCCGCTATCCGCCTGCTGCCTACCCTGGACTAACCTTCCCTGACGATTTTGTACTGCACTTCATTTCTGTCTGCTGTTAGTTGTTACCACTCTAACCAAGGGCTGCAACCTGGAAGCCGTCCACATCTAAACCCACAGTCCCTTGCAGGGTGCTCTTGTGTACACCTAGTTGTTCCTTAGACCCTGTGTTTACAGCCCTCTTTAGGGTCTACATTTGCCTGTCGACACAGAGGGTTCATTGTGGCACTCATACTCCATTATCTAAACTGTATGGTTGCATTGCATAAAAGGGGTACAAATGTTAGTGAGAGTCCACAGTTCTGAATGTTTGTTACTTTTTTTCCTCTCAGTCAGCTTACACATCAGCCATTCCCACAACAAGCTACATTTGAGCATTCATTTGGTCAATGGTGACTGGTCAGTAAAAAACTGAAAAGCTCGCTGATTGAAAACTCATCCCATGACACTGGAAAGAATATATATGTGAGCTATGGGGTGTTTTTTTTTATACCTTTCCTTAGAGTTGTTCTATGATTTATACTTTTCAAGCCAATTACGGCATATACATAATTGTGTGTAGTTGCTACAGTATGTGCTTCTTAATATGTCCTAATATTACCATCAGTGCTGCATTTTTAGAGATCATTAAAATAATTAAAGTCATTACATTATCTTTATTCATCAAAATATTATCAAGCACTCAGTTCTACAGCCAGGATGGAGGTAGGCTTAGTTGGCTCGTGACGCAGATCTATCATAGCAAAGCTCAATGGGAACTGTTTGTGCTGCAGAATATATGTGACATTCTAAGATATGTACATCTGTTAGAACCAGTTGTTCGTATTTTTCAAGAGCACAATGTTCGTTCTGCATAGAAGTTTGGGATTACCTATGCAAAACTGTGACAGATTGGCTTTTTGATAAAATACAGATGGGTTATCAGTAGGACCCTGTTTTAAGTATTGACATGCAATCTGCAGATTTAATTCACTCAAAGACAGATAAAGATTATGATGAACATTTAAATGATTGTTTTATCTGGAAATGAACTAGTTTATGAAAATCAGAGCTGAATTGTGGCATTATGGGGCAGACGGCATCAAACCATTTGTGCTAGGAAGGTTAAAGTGTACAGATTGGATTTTTTTCTGAACATTTAGTATGTATATGTTGTGTATGTAATATAGTATATTATGTAGGCTTGCATTTTGATTTTCATGTCCATCAACATGACTTGCACTGACATGCAATAGCACACAATCTTTGTGTGACACCACTAAGCAAAAAGTACAAAATGTGACAGGCATATATAACTACACTGTGTCAATGAAATAATAAATAGATACAATGAATGGCAACCAATTAGCCTCTCTCTTTCATTTTCAAATCTTAGGCTAGGTTCACACCAGATGCAGTGCGTTCCGGCCCGATCCGGGCCATTAAAGTGAATGGCACTAAATCCCATCCGGGCCATTAAAGTGAATGGCATTGTAGCCACGCCCTCTCGCCGCAATGCGATCGGCCGCACGGGATCGCAAAGCACGTTGTGCCTGTGGTCCAGTGCGGTGCGATCAATATGCTGCACACTGCATCTGGTGTGAACCTAGCCTTAACTGAACAAACTGAAGAAAGATGTTGATTGGTTACCATGCACAGCTGCTCCAGATTTTGTCTGCTCCAGTTTTGATGAATTCCCCCCAATGTATCTATACAAAAAATTAATTTTAAAGTATATCTAAACCCAAATACAAAAAAAATTATATATTGCAGCTTTCCAATTCTTAAAGCTGGCCATACACCTTACAATTAGCTGCAGATTTTCTGTGGTCAGATGGAAAAGGTGCAACAGATTCCCCCATCTTCACTTACCTGTGTGGATGAAGTAATCTCCACCTGGGCCAATCTGTTGCACTTTTTCCATCTGACCACAGAAAGTCTGCAGATAATTGTAAGGTGTATGGCCACCTTAAGTGTGGTGGCGACATTCATTTTTTATTAATTTTTTTAGGCTTTTTTTCTTTATTTTCACCAGGTGATCCATCCAGTAACACACATTCTGACTTCAGTTGCTATACATCTATCGATTATCATTCAGAAATCGTCCACGAATGGTCTTGCGAACGATAATCGATCAGTTGATGGGAACCCTGCGATTTATTTTACTGTTCTCCTGGACGAATGTTTGTTCTTTATTGAACATGCATCACGTGCATCATGAAAGCCAATGTTTCGGGGTCATGCAGGGTCCCTTCTTCAAGGTGACATAGTAGCTTGTAGTGCACAGCGGGACTATGAACCTTTAGGTGACAATGCTGTCCCTCCATTGGTTGCCATTCATGGAGCATTGTCTCCCTAAGTCAGATTAAGCCTACAAAAAAAAGAAAATAAAAACAGAAAAGTAGGGAAGAAAATAATAACAACAAGGGAGGGTGAGCTAGCTGATTTTTTTTATATTAAGGTTTGGATACATCATATGGATACATAGACTGTATAATATATATATCTATAGATATCTATAACTTGTTTAATCAGTACCTCTGATGTAGTATAGTGCCTTTAAAACACAGTAGTTTAAGTCTGATCACCCATCTGGGTAATCTCTTTACAGGCACTTATGCATGTCTGCCAGCTGAAAGGCCATGACCCCATTACTCCGATGTCCTTTAAGATGCTTCAGTATGTATGACTGGTTGTGTGTGCATATGTGTCTGCTCATTTTATATCATCAGTGTCACCCCTTATGAAAGCATTCTTTTATAAACCACACACGATACTTTCTGAAGTCCAAAATAAAGAACCGTGTTCGGTTCTAAACAAAAAGATTAAATGCTGCAATACCCTGACGTATGTTGTTACTGTATGCAAGGAATTTTGGACCGATTCCTGTAGCTTCAGCAAAAAAAAAGGTGGAGAGCGGTACAACCAACTGATTGATTTATACATATACATATTATATACATATATACTGTGTATATGTTGTGATGTTGGGCATCTCTCAGAGCACTCGCACAACGTTTTTCCATTAACGAACAGTCTTTATTTTTCTTTCAAAAGGAAGACAATCAAGAAGTCCAACATAAAATTGCTTGCTGCAGCAGAATACATATATTGGCTCACGGTGTCCCAGTCTTTTAATAGTTCTCTCTTGCAGCACTGCTGCTCTGGCCTCAATCCTCAGGGCCACTGTCTGGTTCCCCCAGCCAATCTCAATAACTTGCCAATCCTCACAACAGGCTTCACAAACCCACAGCACCCCGCTGCACTGGCCTCCACACTGACTCCTGGGTGGAGTTCTCCTGTCTACCAGGTGGGGCCCTGAACACATTCCAGCACCCTCTTCATGAGGGATGTACACAGGTGCACAATTAGGTGCTGGTTACTACTAAAGCATGGACCCAGAAATGGAGATTTCATCCCACCCAGAGCTCTAAAAAATCTCCCGGCTCCAGATCCCAACTATGAACCAGAAAACTTGGAAAGGACTGAAAAGCCAGCTCTTTCCTGATACAAGCAATTGCTTCCTGGAGCCGCTCAGCCCCTCTGGCTGAGAATCCTGGGTTACTTTGAGGCCACAGAACACCGTGGCATTGCCACGCAATGCCACAATGTGTATATGTATAGATAGATCTATCTATATCTATCTCTATATCTATATATACATATATATAGATATAGATCTATCTATCTATCTATCTATCTATCTATAATCTGCCCCCCTGTGACGCGGCCGCTCGCAAGGGACGGCTGCAGTGCAAAATGGAGCAGATTGGTTGTCTCCAACTTGAACAAAAATGATCATAAGTCTAGGAGAACTTGTATAGTGTACCTACCTACACAGATCCATCCTCCATTTGCTTTCTGCCTATTTACTTCTTACCTGCTCTGTTCGCTCCTTGTTTGTATTTTAATATACTTTGTGATACTAAGGGACACTTGGTTATCTAAAGTTGCATTATTGTATACGTGTTGTTGACTTATTTGTATATTTTGCTTACTCTTAACTCATATACAAAAGCAGGCTGCCTCACTGTAGGGACAGCCCTTTATGAAGCATCATCTATAATATTATAAAATACAATATAAAAGTAATAATGATATAAGGAAGTCTAAAATAAACACAAGTGTACAGAGATTTGCAATATGCATATTTAAAAGTTGAATAATACTTCAAATTGTTACATTCTGTTAATATACGCTATGTAACCCGCTATGTAACCACAGCTGTTTTCCATTTACATTCTCTTACCATCTAGTATTTGAAAGTATGTTTGTATGTTTGTTCTGTGCATCATTTGGTCTGTTGCAAACAGTTCTACAAGCAAGCTTCTCGTGAGCTCTGAAAATATTTGCAAGTTTAGCAGAGGATCATTCACACATCTGCACTGACCAATGTATATGACAGACTGTGAAACTGTCAGAGCATCAGATTTAAATAGATGTGAGCGTGAAAACTGTCTTCTCGGCATATGTAGGTGCCATGATAGTTTATTTTGGTCTGAATTGTCTTTCCTTTCTCCCGTGTGATAAAATTATTTGCAGAAAATGTGTTTTAGAAAATGCAGTCTTCAATTAAAGTAAAAGTAAAGGTTAAGTAATAATCAGACATTTAAACATTCTCTCCCCTTTTTTGTTCCTCATCGTGGTTACTTTACGGCTTAGATAAAAATGCTAAAAAAGGTATCAACACTGCAGTTTGTTATAAAATGTATTCAGGTCCATGAGGAGAATAGAGACAGGGACATTTAAATGACACTAAATTCAGGAGTTAAAACTTAAAAATACATTCAGGTACCTTAACTATTAACAAAAATGTATCTTATTTGTGTATCACTCAGTTGTAGATCCTCAAATCATCTCTGAATTGGTGCTGACACTGTCCTTCCTTCTGGAGGGTGGCTACTTTTATCCCCCATGGTCCCTGTGTGTGTTGTAAAGTAGTCACTGCATCAAGCTCGCTCCGTGATGGACTATAATCTCAGTATAATTAGGAAACTAAATGTAAGATTGTAGTCCATGCCGGGAGTGAGCTTGGAGCGGTGACTACTTTACAACACACACAGGGGCCATGGGAAACAAAATTAGCCACCCTCCAGAAGGAAGGACAGTGCCGGCACCAATCCAGAGATTATATGAGGATCTACAGCCGAGTGATACACACATAAGGGACAGCTATGTTAATAGTTAAGATACTTGAATGCATTTTTCAGATTTAACTCCTCAGTTTAGTGCCACTTTCAATGGTGGTTTGTGACTTATCCTTTCTGTCTACTTTATTAAAAAGCGATTAACCCTCTCATCGCTCAGCCAATCATCTTATTCATCTTTTGTCTATTTCTCTTTTTTTGTCTCTTGCATTCTGCCTTTTCTGTTTCTTAGTGCCATTCTTTCTCTTCTTTTTCTCTCTCTCTTTCTCCTTAGTCTCCCAGCTCAGTTTATTTCCTATACTCTCCTTCTAGGGATGTTCAGATACCAGTGCTGATACTTGGATTTTTCAGGAGAACTACCAGGGTTGCAGCGGTTTCAGCTGTGACTGGGCTCTGGTGCTCCACCACTGTCCTGAAATCATTAGTCAATGATAACAATAAACAAAAAGTTATCAGTAATTGTATCTGTGATAGAAAGTATCGGTACTTGTATTTGGTCTGGAAAAATGGTATCTTGCATCCCTAATATATAAATATATAAAACAAATGATACATTACAACAGGGATGCACAAATCTCAGGGGCCCCATAGCCAATGCTCCTTAAAAATGGCCGCTGTCGCCTAACTTTTGAGTTTTTCTCTAGTCTAGTCTTAGAGCTGGAAAAGTATCTGTACTTGCACTTGAAGTACGAGACATTGGTATCTGTGCAGCCCTATTTCCTTCTCTTCATTTGTCCTACAGAACATGTATGCCAGAGCTTAATGTAGTAGGATAAAATGGTGCAGAGCTAAAGCACGGCATCTGTAATTTTCTTTTTTTCATTCTTGCTTTGTAATCCTGTCTTTGGACACTTGGGGATTTACAAGGGTTTTACAGTAGGTTTATGTTAAGGTACTTATGCTAGGTAGCATTAAAGTCGACCTTACCGTTCCAGGTACGCTTTACCAATCGGCAATCCTTCCTCCCTCTAGCGGTGGGAGAGAAGGTCCCCCTCTGTAAAATAAAATTCTGCTTTTCTTTTTTTTTGTGACCCCATCACCCAAAACATATACTAGAAGGCCATCAAAACCATACAGCGCTAAAACTTAAAGTGCACAAAACAAAACTAAAATAATTAAGTAGTGTATATGTAACATTAAAAGACTCAAAAACCTTCTCTAAATTATTTGGCATCACACAAAGAACAAATAAATATATGTGCAAAAATATGTATGTCCACAATGTTCCGATAGTCCAAAAGCAAAAGTGCAAACATTCCTAGCAGTGCACCCCCCCCTCTAGGCCCTCTAGGTAATAAACTCACCAAGTTGACGCCTTATTTAAAAGGTAGGTCAAAAAGCGCAGAGAAATTCTCCAGATCTAATCATTCAGAATTCCTCCTCAGCTTTTTTTGCATTGTATCCACCATCAAGAGCGCCCAAGTGGAAGATTGCACAGAATCTTTTCCCAGGAATCAATGCTCAGACTCCATTCTCAATACACGTGCCAGATCCGTCATCCCATTTATATGAGACAAAAAGGAGAGGCTCATAATCGTACAGTTTATTAAAACCAAAGCATAAAAAAATCCAATATACTCACACAGTGAAGTGCATAAAACCCACAATGGGTACAGCTAGCCAAATGTTTGACACGAACGCTCACTAGTGCATAGACTTGCACTGTCAGTCCTCTGCAATGCTCTGTGCTTGCTTTCATCACTACAGACGTCATAAGGAGCGATCTGTGGTGATTGCAGCCAGAAGTCATGGGGAGCCGGCTGCAGAAGATGGCGGAGAGGGACTTCTAGGGCAGTTGATCGGCGGACCATAGTAGGCCCCCGCTGGATTCGCTAGTATGGTGAGTATGTTTTCTGGTGAGAACCCAGCATAATAGGTAAGAGGGGATAGGAAAGAAAATGGAGGGAGGAATGAAGTGCTTTTTTAAAGTGAATTTGGTGCAATCACACTAGTAGTCTTCAGTTGCCTTGTTATATAGTACCCACTGTTCCAAGCTTGCTCCTGTGGTGGACTACAATCTCACACTTAATTAGCTCATTATATTGAAGTTATAGTCTATTATGGTAGCAGTGGCTACTTTACAACACACACAGGTACCATGGAGAACAGTGTCAGCACCAATTCAGAGATGATTTGAAGATCTACAGCCGAGTGATACACAAATGAGATACATTTTTGTTAATAGTTAGGGTACTTGAATGCATTTTTAAGGTATGACTTCTGAGTTTAGTGCCACTTTAATTACTCCCGTTTTGCATGAGGGAACCCATAGCAAGTCAAACTGGATCTTCAAATGGTTCTGTCACAGTATCCACTATTATGTTTCCTGTAGGAAAATATTTCTGTATTCTGATAAACTAGAATTACTCCAACTGGAAACCTTTTTTCACACCAGCACTCACACTGGGAGAGGGAATTGCCAGAGTGGCTCAGAGTGTTCTTTGTTGCCTATTTATCGACCAACGCTGCTAATTAAAGTGTGTGCCTCTTTTCAGCCGAGGCAACCAGGAAACTGTGTTCTTTTCAAAAGATCAAAGTGATTTTGGGATTAATTCAAAGAGGATTATGAGGAAAAAGGTTAAGCGTTTTGCTTTAATTATCATTTTACATAAATATATATTGTTATACAGTTGAAAAATAGAATTTTCTAAAATATTGTCATGTGCACAGAACTTGGCTAAGGCTTTGTGTTCAATAGAATTTATGTGAACTTTTGGGAACAGATTGTGGCTTCACCTTTCTTCCCCGCATCAGAGATTTCAATTTTTATGCAGAGTGAATGTGACATTTCCACATTTTTTAACACACGTACGCCTAGCACAGGTTAATCCCCATATCATACGCCGCCACCAGTTTGCTAAGCAGCTTAAAATGACATGTTTTAACTTTGACAATGACCTGCTAATGATTTTACATTTCTCCAAAGTATTATAAGCTATCTGCAGCACTTTTATCATCTAATGAGATCAATACATTTAAAAGGCAGGCTGCAGGAAGCTCAGAGCCAACACCAAGGACATTGTAGAACTTCAATTCCTTAAATAAATCGTGTGTCACACATTCTGCCTGGATAGAAAGCTAGTCTGTGCTTTTAGATGAGCCGGCAGTACAGGGCATGACACCAGAATGTCAACAGAAAGGCCGCAAACAATTTCACAGCTCTGACTAATCCATTTATTGCTACACGTTTAGGGGTGGATTTACACCAAAACCAGATTTTCCCAGAAAGAATTGCCTTCTAAACCTGAATTTAAATGGACTCAATCTGATTTGGTCCTCAAAAATATGACTCTTAGTATCCTTGGTGTTCTAGACAACTTTATCCAAAACTGTATTATCATTAACTTGAAAAATTAAAATTGGTTGATGAAGGCTGATTTTTCCCAAGCCTTGAGTGCCCAGGTAGCTCCTGCTCAGGTCCATGACTGTTAGATAGCGAGCGACCACAAGCTTATCCAGTAACTCATTGTCCCTAGATATGGTGGAGGCATCAACAGTCATCTGCCCCTTGAATGGATGATTACACACTCAGTCTCACTCTGCGCAGAGATTTTTCTTCTTGCAGGACAACAATCTAAGATTTATCAGACTGAGAGTGAACGTCACTGAGGCAGGATAACTGAGCAGTTAACACTCACACACGGTAGCCGCTGCCATGTGTTTTAATGGAAACCACACTGTCTACAGCATCCACTGTTGTAATTCTTCCACTTGTACTTACTGCCATGCCCAGACATAAATGTTACAGAGTTATACACTATGACAACTCTTCAAAGAGGCAATAATCTTAATTTCTAGCTAGGGCATCCATAGATTTAAGCTTAAATATTGTTTTAAAGAAAAGAGAAAAAAAGGTGCATGGAATGTTTACAAAAAGATATTACAAAAGAGACATAGGAGGGCTCCAACTGCCAAATGCAACAGGTTTTTGTCAACACTCGATACAGTGTCACAGATCCAATTCCACCCAATCATAGGGTCTGCAGGGTGAACGTTAGGTGTTCTGGAGGTCTCTACATTCTCATCAGCTGACATACCATTAATGCTCTGGGTACAGCTATATTTCCATATAACAAGGATTTACAATCCTACAACCAGCATTTTTTTTAACAAAATGAATTTACAATTTGTTAGATACCAAACATGATACATCTCTCATTTTGTTTCACCTAAGAGGTCTTATGTGTCTTATTTGCCTTCTAGACCTTGTAATATAGGCAGAGGCGGCTCTCTAATTAGGCAAGTTTGGCGGTCGCCTAAGGCCTCGTGCTCACGAGGGCCTTGTGGCTGCCTAACTCACCTCTATGGCTTCATCTCACCTGACATCATTGCCAGATCCAGGAAGGGGGGATGCGGAGGCTGTGCGGCAATTGCAGAGGCTGCGGGGCCCCATTCTGTGTAGGCTGCACGGTGCGGAGGCTGCGGAGCCTGCGGGGCCCCATTCTCCCCTGCTGCTCCTCTCTCCCTCTGCCCAGGGGCGGGCTGACCAGGACCCGGCGCGGCTTCCCCCTCTAGTGCTGGTGGAGCTACCAGGGGCCCTGGTATTCCACCACTCGTCACTTCCCTCAGAGAGAGAGAGAGAGAGGAGAGACTGCCCGGGGCGGCGTGGACACGAAGAAGCTTGCGCTCCTGCCACCGCCCCTGCAGCAACCAGCGGTGGCATCTAACTTAAAGGAGGCTGATACTGGAGGCTGAAGAAGGTCTAGGGCACAAGGGAGTTAACCCCTGAAGTGCAGGTTGGTGAACCACCCCTCTTGCAACATAAAAGATTGCATGCTGCAAAAAATAAGTTAATTTTGTTTTTCAAATACCCAAGTCATGTCATTGTTTACAACTGGTGCTAAAAAATTTCTATATAAAAATCCAAATGCCAGACTGCTGTCACATGTAACCCATGCCATGCCATACTGCGTGACAGGAAAGCATGATTTGTTGCATTCTTTACTACTGAACTGTGTGTTTCTTTCTGACCTCTGCACTCTTTATTGCATTCTTTATTTCTGACCTCTGCGCATTCCTTAATTCTGACCTCTGCACTCTGTGCGTTCCTTAATTCTGACCTCTGCACTCTGTCTGTTCCTTAATTCTGACCTCTGCACTCTGTGCGTTCCTTAATTCTGACCTCTGCACTCTATGCATCTGACCTCTGCACTGTGTGCAATACTTGCTACTGACCTCTGCACTCTGTGTGTTTCTTACTACTGACCTCTTCACTCTGTGCGTTCCTTTTAAACGCTAGTCTTAAAGTATGCAATTTATACAGTTCATTTTTAATTATTGTTTGCATTTTATTTCATTATGGGTGTATGTGGGGGGCCTCACATTTGTGTTTTGCATAAGGCCTGACAAAGTCTAGAGCCGCCTCTGAATATAGGCTTTTTTGTGTTTTGTGTCAAGGTGATCTGCATCTTGTTATACATAAGTGTAACCACTTTTTATGAAGGTAACTCCATCACAGTGAACAAAGTGTGGTCCTGGAAGTTCAGTTTTAGATTAAAAACCCCAGACTCACAGCTGTGTATTCTTGAGCTATTCTGTAGACTGTTTATCACTTAAACATTTACATCAGGGTCTCATTAGAAGTGTTTTCTTCCAGATTTCTTCCTGGCTAGTTGTCTGCTGTCTGTCAAATGTGTCTTAATCTGGCCTGCGGTTTGTCCAATGTGTCACTTTCTCTGGCTGCCTACAAAAAGAAATGAGATAATCATTGTTTCTGTTGCAGATTTTCAAGTACTGTAAAAAATCAGTACTACGCCCCTATTCTCTCCATACACTTTGGAGTTCATCAGACCTTGTTATCATCACATGTATTGCACACTTGCTGCTGACCCCATACACATAACTGCTAGCAGAAAAGAGCAATAATTTGCCCCACTCTTCCATTCATCAGATCTAGGTGTAATGACACCTAGATCTGACCTAGTGGACAAACTTTTTTTATCCAGCATCTCTGTTTCCAGCCTCTGCATTCTGTGGCTATGAGGTCTAACCTGGTCTAGGAAGGCAAAGAGTTTAAATCATGCCCTGCTAATATCTGTAGAACAAAAAAAGAATTTGTGTTTCAGTGCCTGCCAAGGTCTGACAAGACAGTTACATAATGCTTATTAATGAAAAGCTCAATATCCGTTTCTGTAATTAAATCAGGAGCATAAATGTAAACAATTATCAGATTTGTAAGCGAAACAAAATATCTTTTTTTTCTAAATTTTTCATCACACACTCATTAAAATCTTCTCTGATAACCTTGCAACAATACCTAATGTATTTGTTTTTAATCAAAATATGCAAAGTATGTAAAGTTGATAACACACTAAAGGTTTCTCGAGGGATTTGCTTATCACTCTCAGACATTTTTTTTTCCAAAAAGAACAATAGGCTAATCAGATTCACAATCATGAATATTCAAATGTTATTTATTAATTTTACATAAACACTTGTGTAAGCAATTTTAATTTCTTTTAAATTTAATTGTCATCTAACCATAATGAAAGAATTTCATTAGTATCAAGCATATTTTAATTTGTTGATGGATTCAATCAAAAGTTTCAACAAGTATTTTCGTGCAGTGAACAACCAATAAACTTTATCCACTCTGGCACTTGAAGGGATGAATAGGTGTGTATTTATTGTGAGTTAAGGATTTTGACAAAAGTTTGTGTAGTTTGTATTAGTGGTTGAGGTTTTACCATGATGTTACGGTTTTATTTTTAGAATTGGGTTACTTTACGGCAAGGGTGGGCAAACTTCGACCCTCCAGCTGTGGTGAAACTACAAATCCCATGATGCATCTGTTTCTGGAAGTCATACCTGTGGCTGTGAAAATCTTGCCATGCCTCATGGAATTTGTAATTGCACAACAGCTTGAGGGCCAGAGTTTCCCTTCCCCTACTTTAGGGCAATGTAACAATAGGGATCCTGTTGCCAGTGGGTACTAGCCAGAGTCAGGATTGCTAAGAGAGTGCTCACTGCTCCTTTGATGTTGCTCCCTCATTGGTCAAACCAGCTAGATATCTGCTTCTTCACCAGGACCAAATTCTGCAGCTTCTCCGGTAGTAAGAAAGCAACACCAGAAAAGTAGGTGAGAAGTCTATTTAGCTATTCCTGTTGCTGGCAAGGTGCCACCAGTGACAGGATCACTAATGGGATATGGCTTTTAAGATAAATGGATGGAAGGGTTCAGCAAAAGTGCATATACATCTTATTAGGATTATTAGTAACAGCACATTTTGTTAAAGGAGAACTATGGGGTGAGCGAATTACACTCACCCCCATATTTAGAGCCGACGTGTGACATTGAAACTGTCACATGTCGGCTCTATTGATCGGGGAGTGAAAACATACCGCTGATCGCTGACTTCCCAAACATCCCCATGCAGAGACGGTAACTGTCAGTCACCACACCCCACAGGAGTCCCCCCTCCCCTCTCCGATACTCCAGCACTGACTGGAGGGACAGACGGGGGCAAGCATAGCTGGCTCTGCCTCTAGATAGGACATTAATATGTCCTCCCGTTACCCTAAAGAGAACTATGTGAAGAAAGTACCAAACAAACTTCCATATATGTCAGATAAAAGATTCTTGAAAACTAAGGTAAAGTTGCATGCATTATCTCTAATAAGTGACACTAAACTCAGGAGTAAAATCTTAATAATACATTAAAGTCCCTTAACTATTAACAAAAATGTATCTTATTTGTGTATCACTCGGCTGCAGATCCTCAAATCATTGCTGAATTGGTGCTGACACTGTCTGTCCTTCTGGAGGGTGGCTACTTTTGGTCCTTGTGTGTGTTGTAAAGTAGCCACCACTACAAGCTCACTTCTGTGATAGACTAAAATTTAATGTTTAGTTTACCAGCTTGTATTAAGATTGTAGTCCATCACAGGAGCGAGCTCGGAATGGTGGCTACTTTGCAACACACAGAGGGACCATGGGGAACAAAAGTAGCCCCCCTCCAGAAGGAAGGACAGTGTCAGCACCAATTCAGAGATGATTTGAGGATCTACAGCCGAGTGATACACAAATAAGGTACATTTTTGTTAATAGTTGTTGCACCGGAATTAATAAACCTTGCAGCAGAGAACTAGGAAAGTGATATCGTGTGTTCTCTTAGTTCTCAGGATCAATATCACATATAAAAAATAGTTATAGAGTTTATAGTCAAGTTTGTTGATGCAAAGTGATGCAGCTAAACTTGGCCTGGGCACCTATGCTTTAAAAAAAAACAAAACGAAAGGGTTAAAGCTTGCTCTGACAAGATACACTTAAATATAGATGCATTCATGCTCATTTTCCTGTGTTTTTCATACTTGCAACATTTTGACTACTGTAGTTTACAAAAATACAGGTAAAAGTGGACCTGAGCTCATAAAGTAGAAATTTGATACCTTATAAGGCAGCCTTTCTCAACCCGGGTGCCGTGGCACACTACTGTGCCTCCTGGCCTCCTCAGGGGTGCCTCAAAATTTTTTGGTAGCGGTCTGTGATGTGAAGAGGGGAATGAAGACAGATGCCAAGGGGGCTCCTGATGTAAAAGCGGGACTCTAATGTGAAAGAAAAGGACTCTGATGTGAAAGTGGAGCTTCTGATGCGAAGGGGGCTACTGATGCACAAAGGTGACTGTTATGTGACAGGAAGGGAATTTTGATTTGAAGGAGGCACTTAGATGTGGAAGAAAGGGGATAAAAAAACTTTTGTGGGTGTTTTTGCTTGGGGTCATCCTTTAAATGTATTACATTTTAGACTAGGGTGTCTGGAGATTTTGCATACCTCTAAAGGGTGCCGTGACTAAAAACAGGTTGAGAAACACTGTTATAGGAAACATCTTACCTGTACCTAAGCAGCATCCTAAAAAAAAGTCCCCTTTTGTCTTGAATTTCAACTGAAAAAGAGCAATGTCCCTGTGCCTACGGCCTCATAGCTTTATATCTACAAGCAGAGCACTGCTGCCTCTGACTGCTGGTCTCAATAGATTTGAAGTGAGATTCTGCTCACTGTTCTCCTGAGGGCTTGCTGGAGACAAAGCTGTATCTGATGACCTGCAACGCAAGGATCTCCCTGCTTCTGCAAAATTCACTTTTAAGATGTTCTTTCTGCACCTTCAGCTGCTTTTTGATTATTACCCCACCAGAGATCTGATCATCATTCATCAAGGGGGCAATTCTGACATGGGGAAGTAAAGCCCTGCTCCTCTACAAGGATGACCACACACAAAGGCAGCGGGTGGAACAAGGCATGGTCAGTCACAGTCAGTAATGGGTAAACAATCAGCCGCAGGTTGCCACCAGGCAATACTAATGCCTAGTCCTTTGCCCTTTGCTTGTCATTCTTGGCCACAGCTTTAACAGTAACACAATTTAGTGTGCAGGACTTTTTTCCAATGTGTCAGTTCTATTGAACATAATGTACTATTTTCATGTCAATGCATATTGCCTGTGCTGGAAAATGCAGCAATATGCATGACTGGTCACCTGGTGTGAATGATATAAGGTCATAATTGTACTGAAGATGATGATGATGATCAAAATCGAATTGATGGATCACAGCACAATTTGAGGATAGCATAATAAAACATGTGCTGATGAATATGTGAATAACAATTAGAGAAAACAGGCCCTTGGGTGTTGCTCTAGATAAGTGCTATTGCAGAAATCACTCTTGATATTGAAAAAAACATTGTGGAACTATTGGATTATTTATGTGGACAGATGCTGCTTGGGAACAAACTACAGTAGATTTCTCATTTTGCAATTCATACCAGCCGCCTGGTAAAGGGCAAAAATCTTAAAAGTGCTGTGTCTTGTAATGACTCCAATGAATAGAATACCCCTTTCAGGTTAAGCTCCGAGGCAGACATTAATGAATGCAGTTGCACTCTATTTCCATATGTTCATTCATAGTTCATATTACTCTTTTTGCAGCTAAATGTTTGCAGGTTGCCTCACCCCCTCCTTTATGAAAACGTAGATCGTTTCTAGTCAGCACTTTATCTATGGTCAAAAACTAAATCTAAATCTGCATTTCTATAATTAAATTCCAAAAGTTTTATCCCACTCCTAATAACCATATCTATCTGGAAGTTTGTAAACTTACTTATTGAATATGCCCATAGGATGACACCATTTCATTCAGCCCAGTGAATATGGATTTTGTTGTGTCACAACTCTAACAGAGCCTGCCTTCTGAACTACAACTCAACGTTTGAGCAATGTAACATTATCATTACTTGCTGGAAGCAATGCATGGTGGGATATGTAGTCTTAAGAAATTGAGATTGCATCACATCATGCAGCAGGGAAAGAGACGCAAAGCACACTGGGAATCCAGGAAGTTGATGAAAGTGATGGGCAGATGGAAGGCAGCACTCACTACATAAAATAAATGTTTTCATGCAAGCTTAAACTCTAGTATGTATTCATATTACAGTGCTGATGTTATAACAGGAGAGGATATGCTGGGACTTTAGCAAGCCCTTAAAAAACATTGACTGCACACTGGCTTAGTAGTTAACACTTCTGCCATGAACCTCTTGCCGTCCGCCCGTTAAGAAAAAACGGACGGATGGCAGACTCGCATCCGCGGGTTGCCGTCGCCAGACGGCATTTTTTTCCTGCTTGCGCGCGCCCCCTAGACAGGAAAGACCCGCTCGTTACTACAGCCGTTAACGGCTGTTTCACATACAACCGATCAGCGGCTCTATAGCCACCGATCGAGTGTATGGCGTGAATTTCTGTTTTTGCATAATTTTTTGTTATATAGTAAAAAATAAAAACCCCAGTGGTGAATAAATACCACCAAAATAAAGCTCTTATTGTCCCCAAAAAAGGGTATAAAATTAATTTCAGTACAGCGCTGCATGACGGAATAAATGTCAGTCAAAGTACCGCAGCGCTGAATACTGAAAAATGGCCTGGATGGGAAGGGGGTTTAACACCCCGGATGTCAACTGGTTAAGCATTGGGCTCCCTGGTTCAAATCCCAGGGAGGAGTTTGCATGTTCTGCCTGTGCTTATGTGGGTTTCCTCCGGGTACTCTGGTTTCCTCCCACACTCCAAAGACATGCTGGAAGGTTAACTGGCTCCTGTCTAAATTGGCCCTGTATGCATGTCAGATAGGGGCCTTAGATCGTAAGCTCCTTGAGGACAAGGCATCATGTAAATTGTAATAAATAAATAAAATAAATTGAGAAAACAAACTATTCCAAACACCCATCCTTTGTGCTAAGTGGCACATGCACCTGTCTTGACTCCCCCTTCTTCTCTCCTTGTTCTATAGACGTAAACTGAGCTGTGTATGAAGGTGCCCACCTTCTAAAGCAGGGGTGGGCATCTACAGCTTCCCATCTGTTGTAGAACTACAACTCCCATGAGGCATTGCAGGACTGACAGTTACATACATGACCCCCAGAGGCAGAGGGATGATGGGATATGTAGATAAAAAGCACAGCTGGAGGGCTCGAGTTGCCCACCCCGTTCTAAAGCCTATATGAGGCTGGAATTCCTTTTGACCTACTGCAGAAAGTTGAAGTGATTGTGTTCTCTCATAGTGCAGTATGTGTAAATAAGGTTTATTAGACACATTAAAATATGTTATCTGCTAATTGTACAAATCTTTTCTAGCGCCTAGCAACACCTTGTAAAGAGTTTACTAGTATCAGCCATGGCTGATAGTGACATTAGTGCTGAGTCATATAAATTCCTTGAGAAGGACATTTTTATATTTACAAGGGTGGTCATAAATGTTTATTTTAGTGTACTTAACAAAGATTCCAAAACGCCCTATTTGAGTTTAGAATCCAGAATTTCTTGTCAGCAACAGATTTAATTGAAAATCTCCAGGAAAAGAAACTACTGAATGGATATAGTTCATGTGAATTCGTATTTTCAGAGAGTAAACATTCTAATTTCGGGATTGTAAAATGGACCTGAGACTGTTCTTGAGGTGACTTTTACATTCCACATGTATGCACTTCTATATTTCATGATGGCATTTCAAAGATCCTTTTGTAGATTATTCACCATGATAGTATGTCATAAGTAGATAAAGAATTTTGTTAATCTTCAAGGCACGTTGTTAAGATTACTTTTATTGAAATGATTGCATACACATTCTATAGGTGGGAGGTTTAAGACTGTAGACTTCCTTAGAAAAACACAAATGGGAATATGGAAGACACAGAGTAGTGTCTATTGAGGCCCAATGGATTGTAGTTAAAGTGACTCTAAACTCGGGAGTTAAAACTTAAAAACGCATTTGAGTACCCTAACTATTAACAAAAATGTATCTTATTTGTGTATCACTCAGCTGTAGATCCTCAAATCATTGCGGAATTGGTGCTGACACTGTCCTTCCTTCTGGAGGGGGGCTACTTTTGTTCTCAAAGGTGTGTTGTAAAGTAGTCACCGCTCCAAACTCACTCCTGCGATGGACTACAATCTCATTACAAATTAGTAAACTAAACATGATTGTAGTCCATCATGGGAGTGAGCTTGGAGCAGTGACTACTTTACAACACACACAGGGACCATGGGGAACAAAAGTAGCCACCCTCCAGAAGGAAGGACAGTGTCAGCACCAATTCAGAGATGATTTGAGAATGTACAGCTGATAGACATGTGCGATTCGTTTCGTTACGCATCGAAATCCGTACAAATTTTCCTGAAATTCGTAAATTCGGAAGCATCCGAAATCCGAATTGCAGTTTCCGAATTATATCCGAAATACGAAATTCCGTTAACGAATTTCGGATCCGAATTTCTTTGAAACAGGAACTAATATTACCCCTGTAAATGAGGTTGAACAACATGACAAGATTTTTTTTTAAATCCGAAATACGGATCCGCTGCTGCTGAGGGTTGCATTACAATACACAGGAAATACGAAATTCCATTGACGTATTTTCGTTCCGTTACGAACATTTGTTATATTGAAGTTAAAAAGCAAAGTACATTTATATTGGAGTTGATGGTAGTTTTTTTTTTCATCCGAAATACGAAATTCGGATACGGAATCTATTAACGGAATTCGTATTTTGTTTTGTTGACCAATCAGAGGTTTTCTCTTCTGCTGACAGTTGCATTACAATACAGGCAGGAAATACGAAATTCCATTGACGTATTTTCGTTCCATTACGAACATTCGTTATATTGAAGTTAAAAAGCAAAGTACATTTATATTGGAGTTGATGGTAGTTTTTTTTTATCCGAAATACGAAATTCGGATCCGGAATCCGTTAACGGAATTCCTATTTTGGATAAAAAAACAACTACCACATCGACTCCAATATTAACAAAGGTATTTTTGCTTTTTAACTTCATCATAACGAATGTTCATACAGTTACGAAAATGTGCCGAAACTAATGAAAATTCATATTTCGTACGAATCCGAATTGAGTTTCGGACACGAATTACGAAATACGAAATAACGGATATTCCGAAACGGAACACATTTTTTGACGGCGCACAAGTCTAACAGCTGAGTGATGTACAAATCAGCTACATTATTGGTCATAGTTAAGGAACTGGAATGTATAAGATTTAACTCCTGAGTTTAGTGTCACTTTAAATACCATGCACCGTGCAATGTAATTTCCAATTTATATTATGCAGATAGATATAATCCCTTGCTAATTAACTAATCCACATTTCTTAAAATAACTGATAAAAATGGACTAGAAATAGTAGAAGTAATAATAATAATAATGATAATGATGATGATAAAAATAATAATAATACTGCTGATGACAATAATAATCCATATTTCCTAAAATAAATAATAAAAATAGGCTAAAAATAGTAGTAGTAGTAGTAGTAGTAGTAGTAGTAGTAGTAGTAGTAGTAGTAGTAATAATAATAATAAAAGCACCGTGCAATGTAATTTCCAATTTATATTATGCAGATAGATATAATCCCTTGCTAATTAACTAATCCACATTTCTTAAAATAACTGATAAAAATGGACTAGAAATAGTAGAAGTAATAATAATAATAATGATAATGATGATGATAAAAATAATAATAATACTGCTGATGACAATAATAATCCATATTTCCTAAAATAAATAATAAAAATAGGCTAAAAATAGTAGTAGTAGTAGTAGTAGTAGTAGTAGTAGTAGTAGTAGTAGTAGTAGTAATAATAATAATAAACAAAGTTATTAGGGACCACTTTTGGAAAAAGTGAGGATCAGCAACAGTGAATATCCACAGAGAATTTAACAATCGAAAATAAGCTGTATCACAATGGGAGGTAAAAGCAAATCATTTATAAAAGGTAAATGCTGGCAGTACATCGGCAGCCCTGGGCACAACACTGCAGGTGTGATTTATGAGGCAAGGGACCAGTTATAAATCAAACTCTTTGTTTTAAGGAGCACTGCTTCAATGCCGTTGATCATAGCAGAGGCAAGCGGCTTGGGAAAAGCTGGAAAAAGTACTGTAAAAGGAAGACAATGCAGAGGTTTCCACAAAGAACCGACCACCCATTTTGGAGTTTTAGGATGTATCATTTATTTAATGAGCAGTTATTTGCTGTCTACGTTAAAACTGTATATTTAACTCCTACTGAGTAACACAATGAGCATATTTACAAGGAGATAAAATTGATTAACCATGCTTAAAATAATTATCAGTTAGGGCCGGCTTACCCTTTGTAGGAAGTGTGTATAGCTGGAAGATGAGCTTATACATTTAGAATCATATTATTATCCATTTTATCGGACTCCTATGTTTTTGAGACTCCAAAGGTGACATCTCTTTGCTTGAGTTACCAGGAACACTGCTCCAGGCAATAGAGGGTGGTCTCTCAGTTTCATTTTATATTATATGGAATGCTACAAAAACAACACGGTGGGCAAAAACACCCAAAATGACAACGTGTTGAAACATGGAAAGAAACAGAACCAGCAATATAGCAGGGAGATACCACCTCTGGGGTCCCAAGAGATAAAGGAAAGTCTACCCATGAAAGTTGAGCCCATAAGACTCTACCTGCAATAGAAATAATATTTTTTGGGATGGATCCTTTCAGCCAATGTATTTATTGGGCAGCATATGCAGGGCCGGATTTCCCACAAGGCCAACCCGGCCTTTGTGCAGCAGGGAGTAGAGGGGCAGCAGGGGTGTGGAATTCCTATCTCCCGATGCCTGGGACATGCAGTTCTGAGTGCAGGGTGGGTAGTTGTTTTCTACATTTAGCCCTGCTTTGGGCAAGCAGAACATTGAACATATGACCAGCGGTGGATGTTTTGTAGGAACTACCATTGTCTCATCACATTACCATTGTCTCATTAAATTTTTTTTGACACACAAATGCAGAATATGTACAGGCAACCGTACGTTTAGTAATTTTATTTTAAAACTCCAGAGTTTCCTGGCAATTTCAAGGGTTGTCAGACTGCTAGTTCATCATCAGTTGTGCTACAGTGGTCATGTGCTTACAAATGACATCAGAGAGCTGCCATAGATTTGCTGATTACCGATCCCCCATTGGGGAGACCTCTCCCAGAGCTCCTTGTTCCTGCTAAATCTTTGGAACACAAAATTGGGTAAGAAATCTAGCAGGAAAAATGTAACTACATTGCTTGGAAAAGGCTGTGAAGTTCAAACACCCTCCACCATGGAGTTTGTATGTTCTCTCCATGGTTACATAAGACGGATAGGGATTGCTGGCATTGCTGCCCCTTTACAGGTCAATGAGTCCACATTTATGCTCCCTTTAGCTGCTTTAAAATTAATTTTACTATATTTGATATTTCCCATAGCAGGATCCATTATAAAAGATCAGAAAATATATATACGAAGAGAAAAGAAGAAAGTGTGAAAGACATAAACCTGACCATTTTCCGTAACTAGAAGAAGGCAATCTAGGCAACATTCAAGGGAGTTCATATAGCATGGTTCAGACACTATTTGGAAGACAGTGTCTTGTCATCATCAAATGTCAGTCAAAAACATGGTGCAAAACCTGCAGTGTGCTTGGGTCTCTAATCTGCAGCAGTGACATGCGGTACCTCTTGCTTCGGGTGAGGCATTCCCCAGCCCCGCCCCTGCTGGACGAAGCTCCGCCCCCCGCTGGACGATTCCCCGTCCCCAAGCTAGTGTAAAGGAGGAAGGGAGGAGACAGGGGGGAGTCTCCCTGTCCCTCACTTGCTCCTCACTGCTGAGTTGCTCCATCCATGACAGGTTACACAGCGGAGAGGATTTCCCTGCTGTGTAACCTGTTAGATGCCGATCTGAATGGAGAAAAAGCTGTCAGCTTCAGACATAAAGCTGACAGCTTTTTCCTCCATAATTCTAGTTGAGGCTCTGCCTCACCTGCCTCCCCTGACTGCACGTCACTGGTCTGCAGTGCACACAGACCTTCAACATGCAATGTATATAGATCTCTTAACTCCTCTGTCAGAGCTGTGGACACATCTCCAACCTCTAATTATCCTGCTACTAGCCTGGATGTAAGCACCCTAGCAACCTAGGGCAACCTAGGGCATTGTGCCGAGGTTTATCAACCAATGACACTGAGCTGCGGAGCTTCATTGGTTGCTAGGACACTAGTGGCCTTGCCACACAGCAATATTGGTTGCTAAGATGTCGTCGGCGAGTCTGTCACTACCCTAGCAACCAATGATGCTGTGCAGCTGAGTGTTATTGGTTGCTAGGATACAGGCAGCGCATCCTCCAGCATCCTAGCAACCAATGACATGGGAGGAGGGACAAACTCCTCTCGCACTTTTCTTCTCTTCCAAAACAAATTACTCCAAAATAAAACAGGTTATTGTATTAAGATTTTAGTCCATTTTGGGAGAGAGGTTGGATTTCTGTGTACTTTACAACACACATAGGGACCATGGGGAGCAAAAGTAGTCACCCTCCAGAAGGACGGACAGTGTCGGCAGGAATTCTGAGAAGATTTGAGGGTCTACAGCTGAGTGATTAATTTCTAAAATGTAACTACTGAGTTTAGTGTTTGGCATTGCAGCCACCACATGCTGCTATTGGCCAAATGTTGCTTACTAGGTGTCTAAATGAGTAAAGATATGAACACAGAAAAGCGCCAAAAAGGACTACTCAGCCAGTATGGACCAATATAAGCACAAGTGTAATCAGAAACAAGTCTGTTAAAAAATATATTAATAATAAAAAGCACGTGTGTAGAAAGGTCTGCAGGATGCTGCCCCCAAAACAGCCAGGGAGACCGCAAAATCTAGGGAAAAAAACACAAACAGGGGGCGCCTTTCCTGGTGCAGACAAATTTATTAAGATCAGGATCAAAGGTAGATAAAAAACATACTCACAAAATTCAGCATAATAATGATATAAAAAGTAAGTCCACGGACCCAACAGAAAGTCTATGGAAGCTGCACAATCGTGTCTATGTGTCAGCAGAGGAGACTGTGTGATGTGTGATGACGCGTTTCCGGGGTCACGCCCCCTTCATCAGATCTAAATGAGTAAAGCTAAACAAACTATAAAATATATTTTTATTGTTATTTTGACCCAAAGAAATTATTATACATACTTACATTGGTCCAGCTTGACTCAATGTAAGTATGCATATGCAATACCTGACTGGCCCACAGGGATCCTGTAAAGGTCCTGAGCATTTTCTCCTCTGCTCTGAAAACCCAGGGGGGGTCACTCATCCAGTACAGCGGCCATTCGGAGAATGCCCATATCTTTATCAATGAATGCAAGGCATTCTCTGATTGGACGATCAGAGAATGCCTTGTATCCATTGATAAAACTACTAGGTGTTTTCTAAATGGCCATTGCGCCGAGCGAGCAATCCCGTGTTTTTAGAGCAGAGGGGAAGCTGCTCAGCGCAGCACCAAACAGGACCAAGAAAATGACTGTCAGCAGTATAGTAGCTCTGGTTTCTACAGTACCATACAAGATCACTGTGGGCCAGTCAAGTATGGCACATGGGTCAAGCTGGACCAATTTAGGTATGCATAATAGTTTATACCTGGAGTTCAGCTTTAACCTGCTCATTTTTCTATTGATAAATATGTCAGCAATATGGTATGTAGTTTACTGGATATGGGAAGTAAGAAATTCAGGGTAGAGTGATGATTAAATGTATTTCCTTTTTCACATAAATATTATAAGGATATGTCACAGAAACAATGAATTTATAACTTACTATATAAACTGTGCCGGTGCAGCTTTGAAAAGTACAAAGCGGTGTCTGAAGCAAGAGTAAAAGTTTTTTCAATAGGGATTAAGAAAGTTTTCATGTGGAATGTTTGTTGAGTTGCTGTGTTATACGTTGTTTAATGTTTTAGGAATATATAGAGAATCTTCTTTTATTTCCTATTTAATTGGCCTCGTTAGCATTTCCATTGCTTTCTTAATTCTAATAATGTAATTAAAGTATACATAAATCCAGTTCCGAAAATCTCATGTAATCTTTAAAGTTGAAAAAAAAAAGATTTACTCAATCTCAAGGACCTTTGTGTCAGGATTATCAATCATTTTTTAAGGAAAACTGCACAAAATAAAAAAAGATTGAAAATCCTTTTGAAATTACATTAACAAGATAGAAATGGTTTTCCCGATTCTGGCCAGTGCGTTTTGGCCAGAATCGGGCCGGAACGCACTGCATCTGGTGTGAACGGGCCCTTAAGGGCTAATGCACATGGGTGTATTTAAATACTCCCATCTAATCTCTGGGCTGGGAGGGGTGTGTGTGTGTCAGTCACACTTTTGCGTAGACTTGTGTGAACTGTGGCAAACAGGCTTCTACCAAGCCACCGCTCATCACTAGATTCAACTTCAATTTGGAGATTTTCCACACAGTAGTTTTTTCTGCCAGTAGATGGTCAGCATTATATAACCCGCTTCTTCTAAGTCTAGGTCATCCTGGACCCACCCCACCCTGTGACTGAACAATAAAAGGATATGCAGCACACTGATGAGATCATCTCTCTGTCATTCTGCTTTCCCTTCTGGTCAGCATGCTTTTTGTCAGGACAGGAGCTCACTGGCTTCTTGTACTGCTTCCTCTCACGCGCCAGCCTCAAATGCATGTACTTATATGGCTTGCATTTAAAATTGCATCCAATGTTGTATTAATGATTGCATATATGCTGCATTAATCTGTGTCTTTTATATTTATTTATATAAGGGGCCTCCATCCTACATGCAGCTCCAGTGTTTGGCTTTTTTGAGGGGGTGATCCAATTTTCTGCTGTCAGAAAGAAAGATGCCAGTCTAATGATGGCATCAGTACAGTAGAGGGTAAGCTTGCTTGCTGGACATTGGGCTAAATGGATACCTGCTGCTGCTAATTGAAGAATCAAAGGTCATAAATACAGCTCATATTTGTAAGTTTATGTTTGCTTCCCACTGTCCCCCAAATCAGCTAGATCTGGGTTAAACATGAGCTTGCTTGGAATAGATCAAGTTTCTATCAGATTACGTTTAGAATATATCACAGCAGAATTAAAATTATACCAACAAAGAGTTTCTTGCCTACTGACTTATAACACTTCACGTATATTATTTGGATGTTTTTTCTTCAATCCTAGGGTGAACCAAGGACAAGCATGAATTTGATATTCCTTTTCCAACACACCCACAAATAATATGGAAACGACATGTGCTGGCATAAATAAAAACCATGCCATATGTATCAAAAAGCAGTATTAATTTATTCCCTTCAGATGTATGTAAAAAAGCTCTAACAAAACACATAATAAGGGGAAAGGCAAGGCTGGGGTAGCACACTTAAGCATTTATAACAAACAATTATAACATTTAACCCCATGTAAAAATTCTTATGGGTTAAACAAGACTATATAGCTTGCTTGGAGTGGTTGCCTCCAGGACAAATAGAGGACAAATCTACCCAGTGGGGTCACAGACAGTCATAAAACCTTGACAGAAATTCTAATCCTTCTCTACTCTATCCAAAATAAGAAAAGGTAGTGACTACAGTATATACACGCTAAGCAAAATATTGTGGAATCAAAACGTACATGTCCCCAAACAAAATGTACATGCCCCTAAAACAACCTAACAGACTTCAGAAGACAAAAGTGCATACACCAGCACCCTTAATATAATAAGGATGTATACATCTGGGAGCTCATGTGTCACAAGGGGGGCAACTGGGTTTTGGAAGGCTGGAATCTTACATGTACAGTATTATTATTTTTTCTACAAGGCTTTGCATTCAAAAACAAGATATAGAATATATAGATATGTTGTTCATATTACTTAGGTTTTACTGATTTTGTTTCTCTCTGTAGCTCCAATTTCAATCCTAACTCCAGTCAAACTTGTAAAAGCATACTCCTTTACTTACATCTCCTTGTGCAATAAGGGAGTATGATCTCGCCTAAACACATAGCCATATAAGAGGCTTACGAATAAAGTGGCTACTTCAGATGGCTCAAGTGATGGATGTCAAAACAGAGGAGGCAGCTCCAACACTTGTACACACATATCCATTAGTACACCATTGATAGTTGTAATGTGCATTGGATTTTGGAAGTCTGCTTAGTGGCTGCCCCCCCCCATCTTTAAAATACTGTTTGGTCTCACAGTAGCAGACTAAAAAAGAATGCTACACAGTCCCAGGAAGGGCACACCTGCCCATCCTAGATATTGTAGCAGGCCACAGCTTGCAAAATCAGGACTATCAGATCGGGGGACCAGTCACACACTTGCACAGCCTGGTAGGAGCCTGCTGGAGCGACGAATGAGGTAAATATTACAGGTCGCTCCTCTACCCCTAGACTTAGCCCTTATTTGCACCTATATTTTAGGCTGATTAGGGATTCTTGCAGCAGAAATCCCTAATCTGCCATTTAATGATCTTGTGACAGCAGCTGCATTTGAAAGTGTCAGAATGCTAGCACATCGAAAGTAATCACATGCGTTACGATTATTTTACTATTTGTTTACATTTTAAAAATATTGTTAACCTTTTTTTTAAACTCTTTGCATTCATTTTCTTGTGAGATGGTTAAATAATAATATTGTGGTTCCCAAAACAAACTTTGTTACACTGGCCTCACACAGATGATACCATAGTACTAAAGTTTGGTAATAACTGTACCGCTGTCAATATGCAATCAATTGGCCAGGACCTGCGAGAAGACTTTAGCAGATGCGGCCAATAGGAAACAGTTAGGTGGAGCTAGCTGTCACTGCTAGCTCCGCCCATTTTTTCTCTTTTTAAAAAAAAATCTTTATTTTTTAATTTTACATTAATTTTCTATTCTGCTCGGTACCACAGAGGTACCAAGCAGAATAGCCGAGCAGCGGCATTCGGCTATTCACTCACTGCCGTTCGACCCCTATGAGGATTGGGGCGAACGGCAGCGAATGAGCTGCCGGAGATTCGGCTCAGCCGATCCAGATGTTGGATCAGCTGAGTCAAAGTCCTTCTGCACTTCGGCCCAGCCAAACATGCAGAGCATGTTCAGCTGACTGAAGTGCTGTACGGCTGATTTCAGTCGATGTACGGCTGAAATAAACTGAGCCGGAGTGAATAGCTGAATGGCATTCGGCTCACTTCACTTCGGCTGGGTTATTCACTCGGCTGCCTTCGGCAGCTTTGTGAATAACCCCCATAGACTTCAATGTTCTGCAAATCAAATGCTTGTCACCAAGGGGTTAACCTCGAGCTAGTGAGCGATTAAAAAATCTCCCGTGTAAGTTCAAGCCTTACCTTTCAAAATATATCTATATAAAAAAAGAATGATATAGTGGGGACTTTGCGAGATCCACACACCTACACGCTGCAGATGGTTTGGTTTTATAAGAGATGAAACTGCATTTGGTGGAACTGATTAAATATAAAAACACCACCATCTGCCACTTATTCTAATATGAAATGGTTTGGGCAGATGCTGACATCTTTCGAGATGATTGATTCATCTTTGACAAGGGACTATTCTCCCAGGGTTCCAGCTGCCCACTGCTCTCCCTAAGCTGGCTGCCTGACTTAATGGCGGTCACAGCAGTTAGAGGCGTATGTCGCAGGTGAGTGAAGGGCACTTTAATAAATAGCGAGGTAGAATTACTGTCAGCTGCAGCCTCTTTTCCTCTGACTCGTAGCAATATTAGAAGATTTGTTTTTATCACAACAGTGCAGAAAGTGACATGTCCCTGCCCAAATCTGCTTTCTGATTGATTACACCAGTTAAAGGGTAGCGCATGCAATAGTAGGCTGCATTTTAAAGAGACAATATTATTCAAGGCAGAGATGTGCAGATTCACATTCATGATATAGACCAATTTCATTAAGCAGCTCTTAAAATAATAATACATTAATAACTATAAGCATGTATCAATATGATCTACTTTTAAGTAAATATTAGTAGGGTTCTTATAGAAAGCCACATAACCCTACATCACTCCTACGGGAGCTATACATGGGTTTTTGGAGGTCAGCCAAGTCATGCCTTTGGGTGCAATCAGTGCAGCCTCTCTCTTAATCTTTGCCCTTTTTCACTGACCCCCTTCAATAGCACCCCTACAGTGTATATTGGCACTTGACTGTTATTCTGCATTAGCAACATAAAGGTAAATGTAAGCATGGGACTAGAATATTCTGTATCTTATTGAGTGAGCCACGTGGAAAGGTTCTTTAGTTGCTTATTACATATGCAGGATGTGCTTCCTATTATGGCTGCATGGGATATTGACTTGCTGAAATTGTTATCTCACTGCAAATCTACCTCAAAGGGGCTTTGACTGCCAACAATACTCTGCATTCAATGATACATCAAAAATCTCCTAATATGCAGAGGCCATGTGATATAGGTTGCATTAGCCCACATAGGGAAACTCTTATACCCTCCAACTGTACTGATTTCTCTATCACATTGCTAGTTTTAACACATGTGCATGTACACACCTCAGAAATTTAGCAATAATGTGAGCCTGGTATTTTGTAGGGGCAGGTTGCACCATTAAGGGCATGGACAAAAAATTTTAGGGGCATGGTGTGATAGTAACCGACTTGTGAGATGGTTAAATAATAATATTGTGGTCCCCAAAACAAACTTTGTTACACTGGCCTCACAGATGATACCATAGTACTAAAGTTTGGTAATAACTATACCGCTGTCAATATGCAGACAACACACTGGCAATTGTTAAAATATGTGGACAACAGGAGTTGATTAATTGTACCATGGGCCCCAGGCTAGCTTCAATTCTCTATTTTACCACCCCGCCTACCCCATGCCAATTTAATTGGATCATGTATAAGGGAAAGTATAAACAGACATTTTTGTTTTGTTTCTGATGAGTTTGTGAAACATTTTTGCAAGACTGGGAATGTAGAGTTTGTATTTTGAATTGGACCTTTGCAGATTACTCATATGATGATGGTAGATAATATGAAAACAATGCTTCCAGGTACAAGAAGTATGCATATGCATTGTGTATGATCATTTAATAATATTAAATGAATCCTTTATTAAGAGCAATACAAAGGCTTCTAATCACGTTCTGAATTTGAAAGCAGTCGCCTGTTCTGTCCTTATTAAAACTCGCCGCCTGTGTGCAATAAACATGGGCAACACACTGGCAATCCTACAAGTGGGTGGGCAACGATTATGGGCAACACTACGGCAATTGTGAGAATATATGGGTAACAAACAAGCACTTGTAACAATGAATGGGCAAGAAATGGACAACTGTAATGATATGTAAGCAACAAATGTGCAGTTAGCACAATACACAGATAACAAACAAGCAATTCTAACAATACACAGGCAACAAATTGGCAATCATGACAATATGTGGGCTACAAATGGGAAATCAAGACAATACATAATTAACATACACGTAATTGGAACAAAAGAGAGGCAAGAAATGGGCAATCATCAGCAAGAAATAGAAAATCATCATAGTACACAGAAGTGAGAATACACGAGAAACATACAGGTAATACATAAGCAACACTAAACAAAATGTAGAGACAATAACAATCAAGTCTGCTTCTCCCTCACCCACTTATATGTTTTCCAGCCATCTAATAATCTTCTTTACTCACTCACACATGTCCTCTCATTTGTTAGAGGGAACATCTGAAGAAAAGTCAGCTTCTTTTTTCCTCTCTATCCCCCACCACTTTTGCAACCTCTGCTTCGGTCATCACTAAAGTCTGCTGATCAGTTTGTCAACCAGGTAACTATACTGATAATCCCAAATCTCCAGAATAGTTGTGGAGACTTCCAAGGTTTATGCACATATCAGTCACTACAAGATTTACAGCAAAGTGCTAGCTAGAGGATAAAGCAATCAACACAACATCACCACCGTATTTCTCTGTTGTTTGAGAGTTATGTTACTGGCATCACCTGAAATAAAAAAGAGTAATGAGTCCCTTAAAACCAGTCCTCTGTCTGAATCAGGCAATGTATGTGGTGTGTTCTATACCTGCCATGGCTAGATGAGGTATGCAGTTAGACAGCCAGTCAATGACACCCAGCTGAAGCCAAATTGTGGACAGTTTTGTCCAATATCCGCAATCATGTGAATGAGGGCTGCATAATATAAGGACTGATATCTTGCCTCAACTATCATTAAGAAAGAAACAATTATACTGAGGTCTTAAGAACTCCCTCTATTGTCAGGCAGGAGATGCTCAAGAGATGGCCCCCAGAATTATATAGGAACGGCCGTCCCTATATGAGGCAGCCTGAGGCTGTTACTTTGGGCAGTATCTCTTTGGGTCACATGGAGGAACAGCAGGCAGAGTGGCATGGTACTCTGCTGCAAAATGATTGCAGTGTGCCTGCCACCCCCTTTCCAGCCAAAACCAGGAGCTGGTAGGGATGCCGGCCAGAGCTGAGCCAGAGCTTGGCGGTTAGATGATGCCACACCTCCCCTTCCACCAACCCCACCCCCTGGTTAACTTGCACCACCTACACCAATCAACCCCCACACACACCTCAGGCAGGGAAAAGGCTAGGGACAGCCCTGTATATAGGAATTGATGCAAAGACATGGCCAGGACAAGTGGAAGGGTGTAAAAGGTGGGCTGCAGCTTCAGGATGCATCCTCACATACATCTGTGGTGGAGAAAGGTGGTCTTCTTTAGGTTGAGGAAGGGGGACAAAAACAATAACTGCACTTTGTCTGTTCAACGTAACAGCACGTACTATCTCATTTAGATTAATGCAATTTGGTAATGCTAGCGTGTTTGCTTTTGGTTTATGTGAAGTGTGACATTTAGGGTCCATTCAGACTCTTGCAGTGCATTGACACGTGTGTGTTAACGACGCTTTAAGTCAGCCTGTCTATTTTGACTGGGCTGCCAACAAAGTGCAAGGTATAAGAAACATGCAGCATTTATTGCACGGCAGTGCACCACAACAAATATGGTTCACATGTGTGCATTGTAATGCTTCGTGCTGCGCTGCCCAGGTGCGTTGGAGTGCCATTTAAAACGAATGGCACTGCAATGCACCACACTGTGTTTCATCCATTAATGTGCATGGGGGTAAAGCTCGGTAGGAAAGCACATTTTACTGTGCGATACTACCCCAACACTAAAGTGGGAATGATCCCTGAAAGGTGCACCTGTGTTCTTAAAGGTGTTTGGTAAGAGAAACCATTATCCTCTAATATCCTAATATCACAGAATACTGACTCTAAAGACGGAGTCTCTCACTGCAGTAAGTTTTATGAACTTACCCAATATTTTCCTTGCAGCAGGAAAGAGTCTTTAAGCAATGGTTAAAATTAAGCACTATTGTATATTGCTAAGAGCAGGAAGCAACAGGATAATTAATTTCACACATTCCATGCACCGCAGGCAATACTGTTTACATAGGTGGCTGTGATGCCGCTTCAGTTATTATAAATACATTTATCATAATGCCAGAGTTTATTTTATTGAATACATTATTCATTGCTAATATAAATACAGAGGCAAAGGGCCACATCCACCAATAACAAAATAGTGAAGGACTTATTAAGGATCTTCTTCTTTCAGCATTCTTCTACAAGTGTATAGAATGGTGCAGCTTGCATCAGTATTTATTTCTAAGAGGACTGTGGAGAAAACTCTAAATTCAGTGTGTGGAGATTTCTTTACTTGTCTGATTTTTACTTGAATGACAGAAAAATTATGTTTTTTTTCTACAGCTCGAGGTGCTAATAGGGCATTTACAGGGGGCCGTGCATATTTATTTTCTGAAGTAGGTGCTATTCAGTGGCGGAACTACCAGGGTCACAGAGGTCGCAGCTGCAGCTGGACCCTGGAGTTTCGCCACTTAGAGAGGGCCCAGGACAGGAGGAAGGGGCCGCTGGTAACTGCTGATTACCAGGATATTTTATAAATTTAATAAAAATGTCAGTACCGGGGCCTCTTCCTCCTGTCCTGGGCCCTGCGTGCTTCACACTGCTCCCCTCACCTTGTTCCGAGAGCAGCGTGAAGTATGATCCAGCCGGTGCAGCAGTCAATGAGTGGGAAACGGGTTATCCCCGCACCCTCATCACACAGAACTGCTGCCGAATATAGAGCTGCCTGTGTTATATCGAAAGCTCCAACTCCCTGGGTATGAGAAGCCTGCTGCGAACATGAATGGGGAGATATAGGGAGCTGGGAATATGAAGGGGACATGGGAGAGGCGAGTATGGGGTCAGGGAGTGGAAAGCTTGGGACGTGAAGGGGGAGATGAGGGGAAGCTGGGGACATGGAAGAGGAGAGTGTGGGGTCAGGGAGAGGAGGCCATGTAGGAGGAGGTAATGTGACATGAAGGGGGAGATAATGGGGAGCTAGAGACATGGAAGAGGAGAGAGGTTTTTTTTTTTCATCTAAAATTCATTTGTTTGTTTTGTTTTTAAAAGAAATGGTCACTAGTTACGCCTCTGGTGCTATTCATCACAGACAATTGCACAAATTCTTATTTTGTTAGGGAAATAATTCCCACAAATGTTACAAAACGCAGAAGCTGCTTGTTTTCACCTCACTCTAGTTTTATAAAATTCCCCCATATGACATGTTATGCTTTGCAACAGACTATTGCACGTTTTTCACTGTCGTGAGATAAATAAATAGGAAAACATGATTTTACTAAAGCACACACATTGCTTTTACCTTAAGGAATATCTAAATTCAAAAACAAAAATGCAATATATTGCAGCTTAAAGTGTATCAAAGTCTAAAAGTTTTGATGGTATTTTAAATGCGGATGAAATCACGTACAGTGGATGCTGCTCCTTGATGTTTAAAAGTTATAGCTTCCTGCAGAATCAGCTGATCCCCTAAGCACTGGTCCTAATATCCTGTTTTAGGGTGCCTCCTTCCCATTGCAGGGTCCTATGGAGCCACCCTTGTGTGTGCTGGTAAGCTGTGTGTGTCTCCACAAACACACAGAGACAGCAAGCCAAGACACTCCCCTGCTCGTCTCCTCCTTCCTCCTCCAAGTTAGTAGATGGGCATCTGCTGGAGACGAGTCTGTCCCTTGTGATCTTGTACTGGACAGGAAGTTCAGGGAAGCTGAGCTGAGAGAGTTAAAACCGACTGTTCAGAAACATGATGACTGCAAGCGCTTGGGAAAAGATTAAAATAAAAACTATGCTAAACGGTGTATATTTGTTTGATCTGGGTTCATTATTGAAAAAAAAACAAGCTTGAGAGTTTAATACGACTTTAACAATCCTTAGATGTGGTGGCTGCATTCATTTTATTGCAGACTAGCAGTTAAAGTGTATATAAAGCCAAAAATGTTTATGCAATTTTCTATACAGTAGGGAAGAGTTAAAAGTCTGTGTTCCTTTAAGTAGAATTCAATTCACTTTCAGTTCTGGATTTTAACAGGAAGTTAGAGAAACGTTTTCCAAAATTGGGGGAGATGCAACATCAAGTGAGATAAAATATTTCCAAAGTTAGGGGAGATGCAATATGAAGCGAGTTGAAATCTTTCCAAAATTGAGGGAGATGCAACAGCAAGTGAGAGAAAATCTTTCCAAAGTTAGAGGAGATGCAACAGGAAGTGAGAGAAAATCTTTCCAATTTTAGGGGAAATGCAGCAGGAAATGACATAAAATCTTTCCAAAGTTAGGGGAAATGCAGCAGTAAAGTGTGGGGTCAGGAAGAGATGCAACAGCAAGTGAGAGAAAATCTTAGGAGAGAGGTAACAGAAAGCCAATGGAAATCTTTCCAAAGTTTGGGAAAATGCAAGTGAGAATAAATCTTTCCAAAGTGGGGGGAATTCCTCTTCTAGACCGTTTTCACTAGCACAGAGGTCCTGCTCGGAAGATTTCCCCTCACCTCTTGTTAAGATGACAACTGTGACATTCTAGATTTCCTATAACTTTCTGTCCCAGTGGCAATGGTCACCAGGACAAATAGAGAGGGTGAATCTACCCAGCAGGGACCCAGTCAGCAATAATACCTAACATGTGTGCTGACCCTCTCCTACTCTATCCAAAACCAGATAAACAAGAATTGGGCATATATACATAATAATTGTGAAAGTACACAGCTAAATGTCCAATAAAGTATGTTGTAAACTATTCAATAACATAACAAAGAGCAAGAAATCATGGAGGAATTGGGAAAGTCCAGATTCTTGTGGATCTAGTCTTTTTTCAACAGGGATCTCTATCAACAATTTGGGCCTTGTTATTTTTGCTTCATAGTTTATACAGTTTATTCTCTGAATGTTTTAACTAAGATGCAAAGTTATTCAGACTGTACTTGGCACAAACCCTGGAGTCATGCAGGGCTTCTAAGAGATGTTGAGCTCAAGTCAACATGCTAATTAGCTGTCATTAGCATCACCTAAATGTAGCATAAGTGAGCAATCGTCTGGGTAAAACATAGGGCAGGGTAAAAAAAAAAACTTTATCAGATGGACCTGAAATCATGTTTTGCTGACACTCTGCTCTGTGGTTACATTTTGGCTTTGCACAGTATTTCTATCTTAGTAAATGTATCTTACCGGGTAGATTTGCCATTTGCACATGCTCGATCTTACATGCCAGCTAAGCTTTTCAAAGACAGCGGAGGGATTTAGTGACTACAAGACAGGTGGACCTCATGAGAATGAATGCAAGCCAAGACTAGTGTGGCAGTGCAGTAATTAGTATAGTTTACAGTTATAGGAATTTAACCTCTCACATTTCATACCATGTGGTATCCCCTCCATCATCTTGGAGAAGCAGAGAAAGAGCGGACATCTCATTGTTAACTGATCAGTTCAGCTTTTGTAATTGCTCTTTCTGAATTATCAATAGACATGTAAGGAGAAATACTTGCACACAAACTGGGTTATGTTTATTGTGCAATATGTGTGTTCAGCCTGTTCAAAACTAGTCTACCTGATTATTGTAGAACAAATTGTTTTGTGCCATGCACCGATTACTTATTTAGTTACTTACAGCCCCTCAGTAGGACCTGCAATGTTGATTACATTGCAGTCCTGCCTTGCAAGTCAACAGGCTCATAGAACCATTGGGTTGTATACTTGGAAGTCTCTACCTCATTCTTCTTGTATTAAAGGAGATTTATGAGGTGAGTGATTTTCACTCAGCCTCATAATCTGAGCCGAAACTGTCACAGGTCGGCTCAGTGGATCGGGAAGTGAGCGAACACATACCAGCACTCGCTCACTTCTCGATCCTGTGCCGGCAGAGAGCCGTGACAGGGGAGGGACTGGATTCCACCCTCCCCTGTCCGATCCTCCAGCGCTGACTGGTGGAACGGACGGGGCGGGTACAGCTGGCTCTGCCTCTAGATAGGCAGAGCCAGTTGTCACTTACGCAGCTGGGTGGATCCAGACATAATTGTCAGGATCTGTTCCAGCTGCGGCATCTCAGTAGAGCTACAGCTCGCGGTATACTGAGCCTAGGGTGACGAGAGGATGCTAGTTTGTGTCCTCCCGTTACCCTTAGGAGAACTATGGGGAAAAGCCCTAACCCCGTAGTTCTCCTTTAAGGCAGTAAAAGGATACACCACCCAGATGTACACCAAAAAGGTCCTCTGCCATCTGATGAAGACATTGTTCAGCAGGCTCATGGAACCTTGGTGGTGTATAGTTGAAGTCTTGACCCTGTTCTTCTTGTTTTGAGCCAATAAAAGGGCACACAGTGAGCCGACCTAGAAGTACACAAAAAGTTATCTTCCATCTGATGAAGACATTTTTCATACCAATAAATTTACTGATCAAGAGAGTGTACGGGCAGACTAGTCACCTGCAAAGAGAAAAAGTGTGATACTGGCAGATCGGATGAAAGTGGTGGAAGGGGTGAAAAATTAAAGATTAACTCAGGGCAGATATTAAAAACCACCAATGGAGGCCCTTAGTTAGTGTTAGCTTTTACAACTATGTGGGTTCAGCTTCCTACTTTAGTCTTGTGACACCCTTGAAATCCCATGACACTTTGTTCAGCGAAGGCTTGACACTAAAAATAAGAGAAATTGTTCATGTAAACCGAGTAACAAGTTCAATGCTTGCAAGAGGAATCATGATTGGTTGCTGAGATGCTGACAGCCCCATGGCATCTATGGTTGTTATGGTGGGTCCTAGCAACCAATGACGGTTTGCGTTTCAGCTGCTAGCATCCAAGCAATCAATGACAGTTGCACAGCCTCATTGGTTGCTAGGTCACAAGCGACCCTGGGTTTGTTTCGCTTGGACCTTGGCTGAACCTGGATTTCTGGCTGGATTTGGAGACTGTATAAGCGAACCAAACCCAGGGCAGTTCATTCATCACTAGTCACCAGCCTGGCTCTGCTGTCTGGCAGGGCTGTGTAAGTCTCTGAAATGGGTGGACAAAAATACAAATCCAATCGAATATAAAACACATTTTTCAATTGTGTATTCAGCTGTTTACCTAAAGTGCAGTTTTAGGAGCATCCCAATGGATACATTGATGCTCAGCAAGGAATTTATAGCATCATAGAAGGAAAGTGTGTAAAAACAGACAACAAGAGAGTAATGTTCCTGCTATATAGGCTGCGTAAGAGTGGAAACTGTAAAATGTGTGAGAAAGAACAAAAAGAACAGCAAGCTGCTCCAAAGCAAGCATAGTGAAAGAGCTTAGCAATGAGCAATACGTACAATGTGTTTATGTACATATTGTTCATATTTTCCCCTTATACTGTATAAATTGTTTTTTCAACTCTTTAATAGCCCCTGTCACCACCACAGACTTTTAGCCATGGAAACAATTACCAAAAAAAGTGACAAAAGTATTCACCATCCTTGAATTTACTTTGCTAAAGTGATTCTCATCAGAATTAAGGAATCAAGGAATTAACACTTCCAGGAGTGTGGAATCATACAGGCTCCCCTTCATCTCACCCCCTCTCTGATGTCACCCTGCAAGTGCAAGTCTCTTTCTCCTTCCTTCCTTGTGAGAGGCTCTGGTAGAGAGCAGTGACATCAGAGAAGGGAGGCGATCTAAAGAGACTGTATGTTCACACACTCCTGGAAGTGTTGATTCCACAATAAATTTACAGAGGCTCTAGCTCTAAGAAACACTCATTTAGCAAAGTAAGAGCATGGATGGTGAATACCATCTTTATAATGTACCCAACTTAAAAAGTCTGAGGTTGTGACAGGGTCCTTTTAAAGTGTCTCTAAGCCCAAACTGGATGACATTTTGTCTGCTAAAGTTTTGTACATCATAAACAATCACCGTGTTTTTTCTATTAAATACTGCTTTCACCTTTTTTGTCCTCTTTATCATCTCAATGTGTTAATCTTTCCAGCCACTTCAAGCCACTATATGCACTTACTCCAGCATCAGCTGCATATAATCGCACAAGACCAGCTACCGGATAAAGATAGGACCTAGAGCCAGGAAAAAAGAAAGGAATGAGCAGAAGGCCTACATGACAAGGGTGAGAAGGGGAATTAGGCTACAAAGGGTTAATGAAAGTTAGCAAAGGAAGCCATAGGGGATGATCTCTTAACTGATTGGATGAAGACTGCTCTGAGCAGGAGCACCTGAGTGTGGTCCAGGGGAGGTGCAAAGCCAGTTCAGTCTAAGATCTGCAAGCACTGTGCAAGCTTTCCTCCCACCTGCCTTATAGTTGTGCAATTCGGATCGTCTGCATGCATGTCATGGCAGCGGGTATGTGGTTAGGATCCTTGAAGGTGGTCTTGAAGCTGGGGGTTATAAGTAAATGAATGGGAGACCCATCTTAAATGTGATGTCCTCCATGTGGTGAGGGCAACTGGCTTTGACTGGGTTATATTCAACAGAATGTGTTTGTGGTTAACTAATATGACCCCCAAAGCAGTGTATTTTCATCTGGGAGCCTAACATAGAAAATGATGCTGCTGATATAATGATTTGGATATTGATCACAGTGCCTTCATGGACCCAAAACCTGAGCCGTTTATGGTTTTTGTTACTGTTCATTGTATAATGCCTTTATTTATTAAGGGCTGATGTGGCTATTTGAACGTCACTCAAAAGTAATTGTTCCCTTTGTTGGGACAAATGGAGACAGGGTTTGGGGGGCTGGTATGGATCATTGGTAGCAGGTTACCTCGAAACTAACTTTGTCATGAAAAAGCTAAGCTGGCCAATAGCATGGATGGATGAATCTGCACTGCCTGATATTATATACAGACAGCCGGCAATCATGGCTGTTTGCATACAGTGACTGCAGCTGATTGTCCAACAATTTTCCACCTGGCACCTTCCAGCAGGGCCACCCATGGTTGTCCCAGCAGGGCCACCAATGAATTATGTTTCAGCCATTTGAGCAGGAAACAGATTAAATTTGATCGGTTTTAGACCATTCCTGTGTGATGTGTGTCGGCATTGGCACTTGTACTCTCCAGAAGGGGTGCATGTGACTTGAGCACAACTGGGAGACAGTTGTTACCCAATAGCAGGGAGTGTCTGAACAAGGACCTTCATAGCAGAATCTCCAGGTAATATTTTAATAAAAGCTTAAAAAGGCAGCTTAGAGTTTAAAGCGTATATGAGATTTTAGAACTGGGTTTAGATTTACATATTGGTGACTACAGTGAAAATAAAGAAAGCAGATATCGTACATGACATCTTTTGTCTCTGTTTGAATAAAGATTATCAATAATGTCTTAAGAATTGCACCTGCATTTTTTTGGCACAGACATGGATTCTTGGCAAATTAGACTGGATCTTGTATTAAAAGCAAGATCTTCATATTTAATCATTTCCTGCAGCCCCTCCCCCAACCAATTAAAAAATGCTGCTTTAAAGTGAATTAAAACTGTGAAAAAAAGTTAGTAAATATTTTTACCTTACACCAAGCTTTCACACTGCAGTGTGATGTCACCATCCATCCAGCAAGATCCTGGGGTGATGAGGATCCCAATTCTCTCAAAAAGTCAGCAACCAAAGGACCCCCATGTCACCTTCGCCTAGGTGCCATAAGCAGAAACTGGGGGTAAGGCAAGTTTATTTAGTTTATTTTTTTGTTTGCTTACAATTTTCAAAATTGTAATCATAAATATGGTGCAATTTACAAACAGATTAAATTTAAATTCACCTCCCTCCAGTATCACAAAGTGAACTGCTCCTGTACATTGCAGCATCAGTACATAACACCACTAATCAAATATCCATTAAAAAAATGGATTATATGTGAGAAGGGTGGCTATAAATGTGTAATAGGTGAAAAAATGTTTTCTTGTTTTAAACAGTGTTAATTTGCGTTAAATATATTTCAAGATCAGCATTCAGTGAAAATTATGAACACCACTAAAATTACACATATCAGTTAACCCCATCCCATTTAGACATAGGCAAAGGCGGAAGATGTAAAAAAATGACTTACTTCAGTGCAAAGCATTTAAATTGCCTCCAGGGGATTACTAAAATATTGTAGAAATGAAATTAAAGTACAAATAAATAAAGGGCTATACTGATAAAAAAATGAACATAAATAATAAGACAAACACATATTGTTAATTACAAGAAGCAAAGAATGCTTTCAAATTGCAAAAATGACTGTGTTGCATATATTAATGTTTAAAAAAACTTTAATTTTTTTAATTTTTAATATTTTTAAAAAAACACATTTTTTAAAGTGACTAAACTCAGGAGTTACATCTTAAAAATGCATTCAAGTACCTTAAATATAAATAAAAATGTATCTTTTTTGTGTATCATTCGGCTATATGGCTATATATCTGCTGCGGACACTGTCCTTCCTTCTGGAGGGGGGCTACTTTTGTTCCCCATGGTCCCTGTGTGCATTGTAAAGTAGTCACCGCTCCAAGCTTGTACTTGAATGCATATAAGATTTAACTCCTGAGTTTAGTGTCACTTTACTTTGATTACCAACAAATACATTACAAAGTGGTAGATGTGATGCAATTCTACTGTTTGAAAACTTGACTAAAACTCCACATTAAAGAGCAGTTCCAGACTCGGGTTCTATCCCAGCTCCCCATTCCCTCGGAACACATTTGGCACCTTAAAAAACTTACATACTTACCTTTTCCAAGTGTCTTTCTCCAGTGGTAGGTGGATCTTGAAAGCTGCAGAAGTATAATGGTGTGGCACCATTCTCTGCAGCATTCTTCTTGCAAGTTCAGGCAGGACTGGTGGTAGAGTCTTGACACCCTGGGCTAACAGGAAGTGGGCTGAGTGATGCTGGGAGTCATGCAGCTCAGAACAGGACAGCAATGGATACCTGAGCAGGTGAGTCAGCAGAGGACAGTTCTGGAGATTGGGTGACCTTCTGAAGCATCAGTTTTACGTTAAATGCTGAAACTGGAATTTGGCTTTAAAGCTGAAGTTCTACTTTTTCTCTTTCTTTTTGTGACAACCTGCTGTTCATTTTTTATTTACTGATTTTTTGTTTATTTTTTGTTATATAAAGTAAGATTTATTTTCTCGTTTTCGTTAAACATCCTTCAGCCCTTTATTTTCCTTTTTTTATCTTAATTCTGAAGATAAAAAAGCGCCCTGCCCAAAGTAACCAGCCAGGTTCTCTAGCGAAGCTTTGAGTATAGAGCAGGGGCGGACTGGGCCGGGGGGCAGGGTGGCAATTGCCCCCCGGACTAAACCTAAATGGCTGCCATCTTTCTTTCTTTCTTTCTTTCTTTCTTTCTCAATGTTGGGTGATGGTTAGTTTAATGTTCCTGAAAAACCCCCTCAGATTTCAGCATTTCTCCACAGAGCTGATTTATAAACATTATAACTAAACCGATTTTTTAAAAAGAAAGGAGAATAATGGTGGCTTCTGCTGTCATAAGGTGTAAATAGAGCATATGTCCATTAATCCAACAACCAATCAGATATTAGCTGTGATTAGTCTAGTGCAGGCTGAACTAATGAAAATAAATGTGTGACTGTTTGCTATGCATTGCAGTGCATCTTTATTATGAGCATATGAGATTAAGCAAGCCTAAAGAGGAGATAGCGTGGTTTTGACATCTCGAACAACCAGGGAATTCAAAATGAAACCAGCAAAGATAAAATGGGAAAGCAAGACCTTATGCTTTATAAGAAATAAAGAGGTAAGACAATGTTCTCTTGACAGCAACTATATACTTAGGAGTGTTCTTTAAAATGACCCCTTCCATTGATAATTAGGCCGTTTGTCCACAAGGCATGGCTGGTTGTGCTACAATTTACAGTAGGGAACATCCACAGAGATGCGGGACCAACAACCACGTTAGAAAAAGAATGCTGCCATCATAAGGTAGGGTGATAGCTTTGTTCCAAAATGTCCGATTATGACCCATAACTTGCTAGTCTTTGGTAGGAACTGCCCTGATAAGCTCTGTTTTTCCAATGCTTAAAGGGAAAAGAATGCTTTGTGCATGCATGTTAATGTAACAGTTTCATTTTAAATGCCCCCCTTTCAAATGTGGAAGTGCGCTGAGCTTGATATACTGTATGTATGTGTATATATATATAATGTATGTGTGTGTATATGTGTGTGTATATATCTATCTATCTATCTATCTCAAAGACCCTGGGGAATAAAATGGTGGTAGTTGCAATTTGTATGCCACAAGATGTTAACACAACTGTTTATCAATTCCACATTTTCAGGAAAAATGCATTCAAATTTATTTCAGTGCACACAAACATACTGTAATACCCAATTTTTGGTGAAATATAAAGGATGAGATTGTGTTGTAAATATATACCAAACATGTCAAGCCTCAAAATTGTATGCGCTTGTGAAACTGAAAAACTTCAGAACCCCAAACTATCCATTGGTGAAAGTCTTTGAAGGTCATCAGTGTACAGTTAAGCATGAACTGCCCTAGAATTATTGTTCTGTGACTTGTGTGGCAATGCCTTATATGTGTGTGGCCCAGTTGCCGTTTTCTGACACATGTGTTTACATTGGTATGTGTGGGTCCATAGGAACTGAGGGCTTAAAAAAAATATGTTGGGTGTTTTTTTATTAATTTATTTATTATTAAACTTACATTTTTTTAACCTTAATTTTAATGCTATCACATAAGAAGTGGATAACCCCCTATGTGATGGCAAATTGCTGGTGACAGCTCCTCTTTAAGGAGATATCTGGGGTCAATAGACCCCTAATGTCACCTCTGGACCCCAATGAAGCTGATCAAGCACAGATCATACTTGATCTGCTTCTTCACCAGCCAGTGTTGTTGGTGATGACAACTTCATTCCAGTGACGTGCCGTGCCTTTTGTGCTGGATGAGGCATCCCCCTGCCCACCGAAGCTCCACCCCTGTCCTGTCGAAGCCCCACCCATAGCTTGCTAACCAAGCCTTGTGGGGAGGAGGAAAGGAGGAGCCTCAGTGTCCCTCACTTGCTCATCACTGGTGAGGCATCAAGATTGAAGTCCTCACTGTTTTTCTTTTTCTTTTTTTTGATTGGGCAGCTTGGACCAATGGCGCTTTGCCATTGGTCCAAGCCATCCAGAGAGCTCTAACTAACACAGAGTAGTGGCTGTGACAGCTCTTGCCTCACTAGGTTAGTTTACACAAGCAGTGGAAGCCCTGCTGTGTAACCTAAATACCTGTCAAAAGCCGGATGCAGCGCTGCCTATAATTAGCAGGCAGCGCTCCGTCCATGACAGGCTATACATCGGGGAGGCTTTCCCCACTGTGTAACCTCTAACAAGACGCTCTGAATGGAGAAAAAGCTGTCAGCTTCAGACTTGAAGCTGACACCTTTTTTCTTCATAATACTAGGTGAGGCTCTGCCTCACCTGTCTCCCCTGACCGCACGTCCATGCTTCATTCACTGAAGAAGAAATCAGCAAGTAGATGTTTGGATGACCATTAGTTTGAACCTGAACTTAAACTGTTTACTGTCTGCCAAACCTCCCGCTGTGTTTTAGCCACCAGTGACAATTTGCTGCCCACACAGCATAATTGTTCACTCGGAAGCTAACTGCAAGGCCACATAACATCATTGGTTGCTAGGACATAGGCAGGAGCACCATAACAACCTATAACACTGTGGGGTTACCACCGTCTTAGCCCCACAGCGTCATTGGTTGTTATAGTGCACCTTCTGGTGATCCATATGCCGTATCCTCCATTGTTAATTAACATCTCGCACTGCAAGTTCTCTCCTGGCTGTGCAGGTGCATTATAGCTCCAATAGACCTCTATAGGGCTCATCTATGAATGCCTCCTGGCCGGAAGTGGGTGATTGACATACCCCATAGACTTCCTAATTCTTAATTATCGTTTATCAAAGAAGTAATTTCCCTCATCATTTCTACTTAAATAGCCTTTTGCTTAATTATAGTTAAGTTGCTTAATTATGATCCATGCCCAATCCCTTTTAATAAATAAAATGAAAACGTTTTTATCCAATGTTTAGTTGTGGGGTCTGGCCTAGAGCTTACCTGGAAGAAGGCTCATCATTTTTTAAACTTTTATTTCACTTTCAGCACTTATTGTGTCTTAATGTCTTGTTAGTTAAACAATGGAGGGGCTGTAGGGGCACCATTGTTGGAACAGGGGGGGGGGGGGGGGGGGGTCTGAGTCAAAATTCTTGGGCTGTGCTTAGGGCATCAGTTCCCTTAATCTGGCCCTCCACCTCACTATGACCTAACCATTTTTCTTTCTCATTGCTCCACAAGTCTCATTCCATAAAAGCAATTGTTTCCATGCACTGCCATGATGATAGCGGACAAGTTTGAAACAGCTGTATGCAGTTTGGAATAAATAACTTTATATTATGAGGCTGTACTATAAACCAGCAGTTCTAGAAGTACAGGTGGCCAAGGGGCATAAAGGTAAAATTTGTATGGTCCCACCTACTACCCTATACTGAGGGATAAAACCTTTGTTTTATGGATTTGCCATGTAAGTGAGACATGTGGATACCTTCTGTTTTAGGAAGCCTCTGCGGTACAATAAATATTCAATAAGACACTGACAGTGAATGGAAAATGCCTACAACTGAACATATTTTTCTTTGACTTCAAAAAGGGTTAAATTTGGGAAATGATATGAAATATTCTGTTAGAATTTTAATTGAGGCCAGACACAAAAAGCTGTATTAAACTGTGCCCAAGCCCAGTGATTATGTATTTTTTGTGTTTTAACAACAGCTTTTAAGAGATCAGTTTTCAATAAAACAAGACACATTTTCTGTCTTGGGCTCCTACCAATGTTTCCTGTGAGTTACGGTTTGTTCACAGACTTAGAGGCTCCAAAGCTATAAGCGCAGCCACTGACAGCCCAATGTCAGTGCTGAATTCTCCGCCGCGCTGACTGTGAGCATTCACTTGTGTCCTCTTCGTATAGAAATTCTCTGCATCCATTCCAACGTTTAATTATTCTATGTAGTTTAATGCGTTATGATCTCTGTTATGATCTTAAATGGGTATAGCAACGAAAGGATCTGCAATTCATAATTGCAGCTCTCTGCGGTTAACAAAGCTAAACAGGTCCCAGATTGGGACGGAACAGCCAAACTGCCTTAAAACATTGGAAAAATCAATACAGAGCGTCAGAGTACTCTCTGCCCAGAAATACTATTCTTTCCTGAATTATACATATTAAAATTGGACATTTTTCTCCTTTAACTAGCCTCTTGCTGTTTTAGGTTCGCCAGTTTCAAGCCAATGCCTGCTAGACGCTCCCAAACTGCCATTTTTAGCAGCAGAAACATACTAAATTTACTAATGTGCACAGTCAAGTGAAAAGAAGAGCTGCAGAATTTGACTGTGTATGTTTCTGTGTGATGAACTATTTCCACAGTCCTGGGTTCACTTTACTTTTGAAAATGTGGCCGAGCACCCTTCAGGAATCATAAATCAGGTTTTTTAATTTCAGCAGAAATGTCACATTAGAATTGGCCAGTTGAAGTCAGCAAACAGCGTTCTCCTGAATTTTGTTTTTATGGTAGAAAAAAAAGGGAACAGCTAATCCTAAAATGAACCTGTAGTCTGGAAATTGACATTTAAGTTAATTAATAAAACGGCAAAAGACTTTTAAAGCAAGCCATCACTGACCTCTGTAGCTGCAGGCACTTTGGAGCAATTCATCCTCAACGTTCATAGCAGAAACACTCAAGTTTTTTCACAACAGCACAGCTCACCCTGCTCCTTGCTTTTTTCCCCAATGCAATGTTTACTTAAAGGAGAACTATGAGGTGAGCGATATCCACTCATCCTCATAGTTAGAGCGGAAGAAGAAGCTGTCACAGGTCGGCTCTATCGATCGAAGTGAGCAGAAACATGCTGCCCATCTGCTCACTTCTCGATCGTCTCCCTGCAGGGAGCGGTGACTGCCAGTCACCGCTCCGTGCAGAGATTCCCCCCTCCCCTCTCTGATCCTCCAGCACTGAGCGGAGGAATGAAAGGGGGCGGGGGGCAGGCACAGCTGGCTCTGCCTTTTGATAGGCAAAGCCACCTGTCACTCATGCAGCTGGGTGGATGTTGACAGTATTGTCAGGATCCATCCCGGCTGCGGCATTCTCAGTATATCGCGGGCAATAGCCCGTGATATACTGAGCTTTGGGTCACGGGAGGAGGTCAGTATATGTCCTCCCGTGACCCTAAAGATAACTATGGCGAAAAACACTTGCACCATAGTTCTCTTTTAAAGAAGATCACCTGATCCTGAGTCCCGCCAAGCTGCTAGGTTGGTCCGTACAGTCTCTTCCCCCTTGGGCTCTGGCAGTCTAAGTTTCCTTGACTTGAATTAGAGATGAGGGTGCCAAGAGATGTTCCACAACCTGTAGCAGAGGGGAACAGAGGTGAGCACTGATCAAGGGAACAGGTGAGTATATATGCTTTATTTGACTCCCATAGACAAAACAAGCACTTACGTTTTTTTTTAATTCTTGGAGTTCTTTAATTTGCACACCCCCTATTTATTTATCACAAAATGTAATCAACAAAGTCTGATTATTAAAATGAAATCACATTAGTGCAACTTTTATGTAATGTAGCGGAATGATAAAGCTCAAAGTGAACCGTCACCCAGTGGCATAACATGCGGGGGCCCGTGGCCCAGTATGACCGGCACTAAAATTTTTAAAAAGTGGCTGCCTGAGGTCCCGCGCTTGCTGGAGACCTCGGCAGCCTTCCTGTTAACCATGTGGTGCCATTGCGGTTGGGGAGGGGGGGCCCTTCATGGTTTCTTGCACCGGGGCCCTGAAGGTTCTAGTTACGCCACTGATTCAAATGTATGCACCGCGGCTTGTTGTGATGCACTGCAGTGCAGTAACATGCAGTGTCATGCTTTGTGCTGCCTAAAAATGCAGTCATGCTGCATATCAGGCTGTCCGGTATATTGATGCAGAGATGAGGCACTTAAAGGAATATGCAGGTGTAGCATTTCTGCATACTGTAGCTCACCTATATTTTGACTGGGATGCAGCCTACCTTGTCACTGAAGACAGTGGGCCTCACCAAAACTTTGGTGAGCATTAAAAGTTATGTCTAAGTAAATGGTACTCTTGCAAAATCCTATACCTTTGCATGAATATCTACATACTATACAAGTTGCACCTAGGTTTCTTGATACTACCCAACTGTGTGCCAGTATCCTTTCTACCGCTTTATGTATATATATAAGTATATATGCATACCGTATTGTATATACCGTAACATATTATATATTGGTTTTATATATATTGTATTGGTTATTTGTACTGTATTCTACTGCACTGCACATTTGTATAATGTTTGTGTATAACCTTGAGGATTCATTGCTTCACATTGCCTGCAGCTACATAGGTCAGTGTTGGAATGTTTTACAGCTTATTTGTCCCTTGTTAGAAACTTATAGAGGATTGAATGTTCATAGCTGGTCCACAGGTTCACTTTAAGACTGACTTCATACGTGTGCATTGATGGTTAATGCTTGTTTTTGTTGCACCTTAATTAGTATGTTTGCTGTATTACAGCCACGCAGTGCTACAAAATGGATGCAAACGTGGAGCAAGGCTAAAGCAGAGTTGCAGAATGACTGCTGCCCCTGCTATATCACTCACAACTGTCTTGTCGTGCACTGTTTGGTGGAAAAGGTTACCTAAGTCTAGGTTTATTTTACAATATAGAGCTGTTTATTCAAACATGCATACATACAGCTGTTTTGGGTGTGTTGCCCCTCTCAGTATATGATATGGCCTCAGGTTCAGTATCCCTTTATGAACAAAACAAGAGCTGTGTTTACTTTGGATCTTGTACAATCCAGCATATTCACATCGAGAATGTTCAATATCATAAGATGGATTCTTTACCATTGCATCTGCATAAGGTCAGATGTTCTCTTCCTCTCAGTTTGTTCCTGCTAGACTTCAACCTGACATATATAAACTTTGTTGGTTTCCATGATCCTACTTCACCACTAGCTACGTACATATAAAAAAACAACACACACTTTTTTTACATTGCGATTAGCTGTTTTATAACATTATAAAATCTTCTTTTCTTCTCCTTAGACAAAGCGTTTCACAGCCAGTGACCTTCTGTTCAGCCTCAAGTTTAATGGTCCTGAGTGAAACATTTTTACAGGAATAACAACAAGTTGTCTTTGAAGAGCTGAGTCTGGTGAAGTTACATCCTGATATTTTTCATTTCCACCTGCAGAAAAACTCAGATCTGTTTCAACTCTAAAATATGTGTGAATCCTGATTTTTTTCTTATTGTTTTCATTATTCCATCTTGTTTCTTCATAAATTATACTGTTTTTGATGTAAGACATTTTTTTTTTCAATTTTTTTGATAAATTGCAGAAAAGTTAGAAACTAGACCAGATTTTTATATATCAAATGGCCTTTTGAGGAAGTTTCCTCTTCCCTTCTGGGTGACAGGAAGCTACAGGACAGAAAGTGGGAACCTTCCTAGTAGTCCCAGTCCAAGATATCGCCAGCATACCATGTTCAGAGGAGAAGACAGGAAACATTATTGTCACCAAGAAGAAGCCATGTTTCCAGGCCACCAAAGATCACTTCATTAGGCAGCAATGACAGTGGCCTTCCCAGTAGGCATACAGACAACAATATAAACACCACAAACTATAAACCTGTGTTATTCTATAAAAAAACGCGTTGTTGGAGATCCACTTTAAGGGTCTATTCAGACCTGTGCATCACCACAACTCGCTGTAACTTATGATCTGCCTTGTAGGGTTGCCACATTTTCTTCAAGCGAAACCCAAGCACTCTAGGGCAGTGCAGCAATTTGTTTTTAGAATATACAGGAGACAGCCAGGAGAGAGAGCGAGGGGCGACAGCCAGGGGAAAGAGTGAGGAGAGACAGCCAGGAGAGAGAGTGAAGAGAGACAGCCAGGGAAGACAGCAAGGAGGGACAGCCAGGAGAGAGAGAGTGTAGAGACAGCCAAGAGAGGGAGATAGATAGTAGAAACAGTCGGGAGAGAGAGCGAGACAGGGTGGGGAGAGACAGCAAGGAGAGACAGCCAGGGAAGACAGCAAGGAGGGACAGCCAGGAGAGAGAGCGAGGAGAGTGGAGACAGCCAAGAGAGGGAGAGAGATAGGAGAGAAAGCCAGGAGAGATAGCCAGGAGAGAGAGTGAGGAGAGACAGCCAGGGAAGACAGCAAGGAGAGACAGCCAGGAGAGAGGATAGAAAGCCAGGGGTGACAGCCAGGAGAGACAGCCAGGAGAGAGAGAGAGGAGATACAGCCAGGAGAGAGAGAGGGAGAGAGAGAGGAGAAACAGACAGGAGTGAGAGGGATCAAGAAAGCCAGGAGAGAAAGAGGAGAGACAGCCAGAAGAAAGAGAATAGACAGACAGTCAGGAGAGGAAACGAGGAGAGGCAGCCAGAAGAGAGAGAGAGAGGAGAGACAGCCAGGACTGAGAGTGAAGAGAGACATCTTGTAACCCTGATTCAGGGCCATTCACTACAGAAATTGGTAAATGGGCCAAAGCACAAAGGGTCTGACAAAAGTCAGCAATTGTTTGCTAAGATTTTTTTGATTTTTTTTTGGCATGAGGGACAAACAAAACACTTACACTGGTTCCTCCTGCACCCCCCACAATTCTAGCTCTGAGTGTATAAATGTAGCTTTGCACATGCAGTAGATTATATTGTATGTGTAAGATGGAGAGAGAGAGATTGGAAATGTTGTAAGAACCGTTAGAGCCCAGTCACAACAGATGTCTACACCTGTAATGTGCACAAAGCACAATAACATATGAGCAGGAACACCAGGACCACGTGGTTGATGTAGCCATCACATCTAAGGACTGGCCAACTGCATTAACACATTTTTGCTGTGGGGTTTAGCTTTTAGCACACAATAACTTGTTCTGTTAATGCACTCATGTTTAAAACTCCTGAGCCCTAGTAGACCACCAATTCATAACGGTAGGTTTCAGCAGGTCCTTTCAGTTAATCACTTCTTTGCAGGAATTAAATCTGCCACAGAAACCTGCATAATTCAAATGTGTCATTAATTAAAGGGATGAGTTGACAAAAATGCTTTGCATCTATGCGGTTAGCATGTTTCACTATGTAATAGAGAAGCCATCTAGTCCTAATGCCTTGACTGCAGACAGATTAATTTCTTTTTTAGCACTTAGTAAATACATCTGCTCATACTTGGCATAAGTATCTTTGGGATTTAATAATGACTAGCAGCATTATAACTGAACCTGGTCAATACTGAATTCTGACCCCACAAACCTGAGTTGGAAGATTTTGGCTGTAGATCCTCAAATCATCTCTGAATTGGTGCTGACACTGTCCTTCCTTCTGGAGGAGGCTACTTTTGCTCCCCATGGTCCCTTTGTTTGTTGTAAAGTAGTCACCGCTCCAAGCTTACTCCTGTGATGGACTACAATCTCATGTTTAGTTTACTATTTGTATTGAGATTCTAGTCCATCACAGGAGTGCACCCACATTGGGCACACCACAATGTATGTTCCAAATGTGCAAATATGTGAACTGCTGCTGGCATGAAAGGTCTCAGAGTTTTGCAAAGCCGCATATTAGTCAGGTTTACCTTATGTACGCCTTATGTATGGAGAAATTCTGTGTTTCGTTATGCTGAATTGGATTTTCCATGATGCAGATTCCCTGTAGATGCTGGCTAAGACAAAGATCAGACCCTGAAGTCTGCACACACTCTGACTACTACCTTGAGCTAGCAACGGACAAAACACAACAAAAGCCATTCTGTCAATTTGCTAAAGAACAATAAGAATGCACTAAAATAATAATAATTTAAAAAAAACATTTTCATTATAACAAGGAGATAAGTTTCCAGTTGTTTCCTCAATATTCATTTATTCTTGCTTGGTTTAATGAAAATCTCCCAGCTCTGCCATTGTTCTACCTATTGAACGAAAGTCTGCAAATGAACAGAGCTACGGAAAAAAAAATAGCTGCACCAGCTGTGGTTTGTTATTTATCAGAGCAGGAAGAAAAGCCAAAGGAAGAAAAGCCACTGCTCGCAAGTAAGACTAAAATAGCAGCCCCTTCGCACAGCTGTTGCAGAAATGAGATGAATTAGAAAATAAATGGGGTATTCTTGCAAAAAGATAGGAAGATATTTGCTTTTTCCTGAAGAAGAAAACCAAAAGTCATTTAAGTAATTGAGGTTACAAAAATTGTTACACCACCCTGGTCCACCTTCACTACGACACTAGACGATGCATCTCCGAGAACGTATCTCAAGGCCCTGCGTGATCCGGGGAATAGACAAAAGTGTTTCATTCTTTGCTGGTGTTTCAGAGTAATATATTGGCCAGTGTCAATGGACAAATGTAACTTGTAGCTAGGTAAGCGGCACAACCGACGCTGCACCTAAAGAGTGATGATTTCACTCCGCCGAGCGGCAGAGCAGGAAGTTACACGGTTCGTACAGAGTGGGAAGTAAAGCGGCGGAGGAGGAGAGATAATGTCACATCCCCACCCACTGTTCTTCAATCACAGAACTCCTTGTATTCTGTGAGAAAATTACAATGCATTTTGTGAATGGGCAAGTAGTGAGGAAGGGCAGGGATGCAACTGGAGAACTTCACTGATAAAATTGCATCCCTCACTCCCTGCAGCATCTAGATTCTAGAAGACTGGCGCTATGTGGAGAAGCCAACCTGCTGCAAAGTAAGATTTTTATACGTAACATACATATTTTTAATGATAATTTACAATACCCATGTATATATTATAACATTTTTGCCCTTATAGTGTTCCCTTTTATATCTGTAAAAAAATAAAACAAAGCAACTGGACTTGCGGTATTTTCTTGAAGATGTTTTGCTATTCATCTGACTAACTTTCTCAATTCAGAAAATTAATTCTGAATTGAAAAAGCTAATCAGATGACAACTGAAACGTCTTCAAAAAAATACAGCAAGTCCAGTTGCTTTGATTTATTTTTTACACCTACATAATGACCTGTATGAATGAGAACCTTCACAGACATACTGTATGTCCCCCCATATATTCTGGGCTGTGGGGTTTCTTCTACTGTGGCATATGCTGTTGACTCTCATAGGAGATATATAGGTCTATCTCCATTTTTTATTTAGATTTTTCTCTAAATTTTTTTATAAACATTTGAAATTAAAGTGACATTAACTCAATAGATACATCTTAAAAAATAATTTCTGTACCTTTTATATATTAACAAAATGTATCTTATTTGTGTATCACTCAGCTCGGGGGCATAACTAGAAATCACAGGGCCCCATAGCAAAATTGTGTATGCCCCAAAAACAAACAGTACCTACCTCCAGAACACGTTCTCGTGCCTGCACCATTTCCATCTCCTTCTGTTCAGCTCTGCTCCTGCTGGCTTTAATGTCAGAGACAAAGAAGAGATCACTCTGTCGCTCACTGCTGCAGAGCCCACCATAGACCCTGCACTGCCAACAGGAGACCCTGCAGAGCCCACCTGACACCCTGCACAGCCCACCTGAGACCCAGCACATACCAGAGACCCTGCAGAGCCCACCTAAAACCCCACACAGCCCACCTGAGAGTGACCCTGCAGTACTCACCTGAGACCCAACAGGGTCCACCTGAGACCCCACGCAGCCCACATGGGACTCCACACCTACCAGAGACCCCTCACAGCCCACCTGAGAGTGACCCTGAAAAGCCCACCTGAGACCCTGCAGAGCCCACCATGAACGCCGTGGAGCCAACCTGAGACCCAGCACAGCCCACCATAGCCCTTGCAGAGCCCACTTGAGACCCCACACATACCAGAGACCCTGCATAGCCCACTTGAAAGTGACCCAGCCGAGCCCACCATAGACCCCCGCCGAGCCCACCATAGACCCCCGCCGAGCCCACCTGAGACTAAGCACATACCAGAGACCCTGCAGAGCCCACCTGAAACCCCACACAGCCCACCTGAGAGTGACCCTGAAGAGCCCAGCATGGACGCCACAGAGCCCAACTGAGACCCTGCAGAGCTCACCATAGACCCCGCACAGCCCACCTGAGACCCCACAGAGCCCACCTGAGATCCTGCAGAGCCCACCTGAGACCCCGCACATACCAGAGACCCCACACAGCCTGCAGAGCCCACGTGAGACCCCACATTGCCCACAATAGACCCTGTATAACTCACCTGGGACCCCGCACAGCCCACCTGAGAGTGACCCTGCAGAGCCCACCATAGATCCAGCACAGCTCACCCCCCACATCTGGTCGGGGTCCCTTTCCCTGCACACACAGCTCCTCTCACCTGTCAGCTCCGAGCTGCCCGCTGCTGGGCCCCGGCCTCCTCCACCTCCTCCACCACTACCCCCAAATAATAATAATATTACAATTCAGCCTTAAGCAATTTCTCACAGCAGCCAAGGGGACATGTACCATTGCTAAAACAAAATTTTTAAATTACGTTTAATGGAGATGAGCTCCATTAATATTGTTTAAAGTGAGACATTAAAAGCACAAAATTCCTTTAAATAATATATTATGCCCTAAATCTGGCTGTGAAGTGATGCACATGTAGGATGTAGACTTGTCAATTTTGTTTCATTCTGAATGGATATTCGTACGAATTTCGTTAAATTCGGACATTCAGATGCATCCGAATTTCAAAATTGTAACGTGTCCGAATGCAAACGAATCCGAATGCTCACTTAATGAACATTTTTATCCGTCCGAATTTAATTCAAAGCAAAACTAAATTGGACATGTGACTGTTCTCTGGCTAATCAGATGGGGTTTTTTGGGCTGTTGGGGGTTGCATTATAGGCACAATCATGTGACTTCATTTTGACAGACGGATCCAATATCCGAATAAAAAAACAAATAAAATTTTGGCGCTGAAATCCAAAAAACGAAAGAAATAAAATTCTGAATCGATACAAAACGAAAAACAATTTTTTTGAGGGGGTTACATGTCTAGTAGGATGTACACAAACAAAAGTGACATTTGAGAAAGAAAAAAATATATTTTGCCAGTAAATAACATTTCCCTGCTTGAGGTTTTTTGTAAAATACAGCATGATGACGCCTTAAAATAAAACAGAGGATGCGGGGAGATGAGCACCGCCCTGGGGAACATGTACCAATGCAGAATAAAATTCTGTTCAGCAGGGAGCAGCTCTTTTTATTACAAAAATCTGTTTTGTATTGATTCAGAATTGTATTTCTTAAAATGAAACATTAAAAGTGCAAATTTCCTTTAGATAGCATGCTTGGGGGATGCCCTAAATCTGCCTGTAAAGTGGCACACCTATATGATGTGTAGGATGTACTGCAGTAAAAATTACATTTTGTCATTTAAAAAAAAAAGCATTTGTGGTAAATTACATTTTGTTGCTCGCTTGGTTTGTCAGCAGCCAAATGTCATATACCACAAATGTCATTTTTTGCTTTCACAAAATGTCATAGGCAAAACAATCAAGTGGGGTCACCTGCCAAAATCAATATCAAACGCTTATAGGGTCTGACATGCATTTTAAGGGGAAACCCATTCCAAAAATTTTAAAAAAGTGGGGTTACCCCTAAATATCCATACCAGACCCTAATCCGAGCATGTAGACGAGCAGTCCAGGAAAGTGGCACATTCACTGCACCCCCTCCTCTTTCTGAACCATACCAGGCCACATACCCTCAAAATGGTGAGGATACCTTATCAAGAGGGGGACCTCATGTTAATGAGGACAAAGGCTTCTTCCCCACATCTGATCCCCAAGTGGGGGATAATTGGAATTTAAGATAAGAGGGCCCCCAGATATCTACCCCCTTTCCTACATGCATGAGTGAGGTACCCCTCACTCATTCACACAAAATCATTAAGATGTAAATAAACACACTTGAGAAGTCTTTGCTGGCTGATGTAATTGACCAAACATAACTATGGCCATATTTAGTCCATGATGTCAGCCAGCAACCCCGCCCCTTGGTTTATATTTAGCTGCTGGCCGGTGCATCTCAATGGGGCCAGGGATTCATCGCTGGTGTTAGGATGAAGGCGGCTGCTGGCTCCTTATCGACCAGGAGCCCTGAGCGAAATGTTTGGTAGCCATTGTAATTTGTCATGTTTGGTAGCCATAGTAATTTAGTTCACCCGTTCACCAGGCTTGCAGAGTTTGGATCAAATTCTACATTGGGCAGAACCCGAACCTCATTGCCACTGCGCAGGGGGCATGTTGGACAGAAAAGGGGGGATGCCATTGATGTCCTCTTTTGAAAAAATTTACTTATCCTGAACTTCTTAGACTAAGCCTTATCCCTATAATTGTTCCAAGTCAGTAAAGCCTTTGCATTTTTTTGCCAGGCAACTAGCACTTTTAAAAGGAGAGGTTAGCAATGGTAGCCTCTCAATATCTCTAATGACAGGACTTCTTTAAAATGAGTGTTTGTGTAAGCTAAGATTACCACTTATCCCTTCAAAACGTGACTGATATGAATTACACAGGCAGAATCGCTCAGCCCCCATTCACAACAGAGCTAAGAATTTTTTAGCAATGTGGAAAGGTTTTGTTGCGCATTTTTGCATATTATTTTTTTTTAAGCTAATGAAAACTAGTTACTAGGTGAAGACAAAGGCTGTTAAAGCAGAACGGAAAAATGTTTAACCCGTGCAGTGGGGCTACCCCCGCACTGCAAAGGTCCCTCGGCATCCTCACGTTCTATACACTGTGTATACACTGAGTGGCCAGATTATTATGACCACCTGACGTTTGTAGGCAAATTAGCTATAATTAGCTATGATTTCGCGCTGAAGATGCTAGAGAGCCAGACCATTATAAATAGGGAAGCAGGTTGTTTACCACGACAGTAGAAGTGATTTGTTTCTGAAGATATGGGTAAACAACGCAATTTTTAACAGCCTTTGAACGTGGGATGATTGTTGGCGCTCGGAGTCATGGAGTGAGTATCAGCAAAAACAGCAGAATTTGTTAAATGTTCAAGAGCAGCTGTTGTTAAAGTGTTTAAAGACTGGACTGTCAGCCGAAAATCTGGGTCTGAACGTGCGAATTGTGGCCGTCAGCGACTGGTCAATGTTAGGGCAGAACGGAGAGTGGCAAGACTGGTACAAGACAACAGAAGGGCAACAGTGCAGTGTCAGATTCCGTGCATCACCTTTTAACATCTCGTGGAGTCACGAGGGGGCCCAACTAAGTCATCTCGTGGAGTCATCTCGTGGAGTCATCTCGTGGCCCAATGAAGTACTGATGGGGTGGTCATAATAATCTGGCCACTCAGTGTAGAATGTGATGATTTACTGGACCTTAGACTGCTTCAGCAGAGGGGGAGAGAGGTTCCAGGGACCAGCCTTAGAGCAAGTCAGCACATAGCATCAAGTGATTATAACTTTATTTTCCTCCCTAGACACAAACGAGCACTTAAAGAGCAATTCCACTTTCCCAGGTGAATTTGGACGAATAGAATTACCCCCTCCAATCTGCCCCCCCTCCTTCCCCCTTATACTTACCTTTAAGGAATGATCCTTCCCCTCCACCAGTGTGAATGTACTATCTTTACCCCATACTGCCATCTAGAGCAGCCCTGCACTCTGAATTTTGAATTTCACTCGCAAATGGTGAGCACTTTGCATTGACTAAATCAGAGAGGATGAGTACACCTGAAAATATGCAAAAGAATGCAAAAAAAAAGCTTCAAAATCACCTGAAAAGTGTGCATGAGGGCTAAATGGTGATAAGACTATAAGCATGTTCTGGTGCTTGTTTCCCGCTCAACAAGAAGAATCTCGTTGTTTTCAGTGGTTCCCATTCCCATCAGTGCATCATGTTGCTTGTAGGCTAAAGAAGAACTCCAGGGAAATTTTTTATTAGCCACTTGCAGTCCGAGGTGTTAAACCCCCATCCTGGCCAGGCCATTTTTCAGTATTCAGCGCTGAAGTATTTTGACTGACATTTATTCCAACGCTGTACTGAAATTAATTTGATACCATTTTTTATTTTTTACCATATAAAGAAAAATTTACTGAAAATATATATTTTTAAAAAACAGTTTTCACTACTTTGTTATGAAACATTTATTATTGCCCAATTTTTTTGTAAAATATAAAAGACGGCGTCACGTCGGGGAAATAGATACCAAACATATCAAGCCTTAAAATTGCACGTGCCTGCGAAATTGCAAAAAACTACCATACCTAAAGTTGACCATAGGCGATGTTTTAAAAGCTTTTACCGCTCATCAGTTTAGTGTTATCAGTGATTGATGACCCTAAAATTATTGCTCATGCTCTGACGTGATATGTAACATGTGTTGCAAAATAGCCGCAACCGTCGTTTTCACATGTAGGCTTTAAATTTATATTTTTTGTGTTTTTTTTTATATGTGACTTTAATTTTTCTGTAAATTACTAAGAAGCCCCCTATGTGATATCAAATTTACTGTGACAGGTCCTCTTTATAGAGACCTCAGGGGTCTGTAAGACCCCTAATGTCACCTAGGGACCCCCAAAGAAGCTGATCACCCAAAGAAGCTGATGAAGCAGAGATCTGCTTCACTAGCTTCTCTCCAGCTACAGAAGCTAGAGACATGGCAGCTGAACGTGTAATTTATGTAATACACTATCACTTCCACATTCAGAGACAGGAGAGGAGCTCAGCGGGATATGGTGTTCTGATCTGCCTCTGATCTCCATTCATAGAGCCACTGTGCCGGTCCTGGGTCACCATGGGGCACAGCAGAGCCTAGGATAGGTGGTGGTGAAGGAGGGGCGCACACTTGCACATTACATTACATACAAGCGATCAGGAGGCTCTATAGCTGCCCAAACGCTTGTATGTAAAAAGCTCAGGGACCAAGCCGGCTCAGAGGATCGGATGAGGATCGGGTTAGTATAACTTTTTTATTTTCCTCCCTAGACCAAAACGAGCAGTTAACTCTTACAATGAAGGGTTAGCTCCACTGCAAGGGTTAATAACATTTTGCCCGGAGTTCTTCTTTAATCGGCTATACAACCTAATCATTTCATATTCGGTCAGGTTATAAAAGGACATGGCGTTAATCCTAATGGGAACCGCTATATTTCACTTGCTCTGGAGGTGCAGATGGGTTGTACAAGGCGGAGGGCCCAACATAAAGGAGCCCTAATTGAAAAAGGGTTTTTCATATTTTTGGAACTCTCTTTTAAAGTGGCAAAGCGTAAAGATTTATTGTTTTCGCTTCCAAAAAGCACCTTGTCATATTTTCTGTTGCAGATTTTATTTTGGCTAATTTGTGTTGTTCACGGGGTTATAAATAAATAATCCTTTTTATTTCTGTTTATGCTATTTAATGCGCAGATGACAGCGAGGTTCAGGGCTGCCGTGTCTCCTGCATTATGTGGTCAGCTGTGTCTCTGTAAACCTGGCTAGAGCAGAACACAGAGATGAATAACGACTGTTGTATTAGCACACCTGTGCTCAGAACACAGCTGTTCCGTTCACAACAGGGTTGCTGTTTGCAGTTGCGAAACATTTTCACACCCGCCACCCACTCACTGATTCTTTAAAACATTTATTGGCTCTCAGTCTCAAGGACCGGCCTGCATTTCTCTATAAAGCACATATCAGTGGATTATCTCATAAATTCACACTAATCTCGCACACAACCCTTTTGCAAATCTTGTGTTTGCTTTGATAACAGCAGAAAACCCCTTAGAATGCCTCCTTTTTATAGGATGACATAGCTGCCAACAGGCTGCGAGTTTCGATCGCTGTCCCTGGTGTTCAAAGTATAATTTTTTTAAAGCTAAGCTTCCTGTAGATATACGATAGTGCCAATAACTACAGATATGTGCTTTTGTTTTATTACATTGTGTTTTTAATGCAGCTAAGTTACTAACATGACTTTGAATGTTTCAAATGTCACTTTATGCAGACCTCCATAGATCTCTGTCTGGACAGTATCACCTGCTGACTTGGCACCATCCACAGATACCTTAAGGCCTCATTCACACAGCTTTCGGCAAGGACAGGTGTTTCGTGTGATTAGTACGTAGCCCCTGTCCTTCTCTATGGGACTGCGTGGCCGTACGCCACCCTACGCTCACCCCAAGTGCAGGTCCGTACGAGTGTCCCGGCTCGGACGCAGACAGGATCCATCCACCCGCACGGACTTGTACATGCTGGCCGTATAAATGAGGCCTAACTCTACAATAATAAAGCACAGTAGCTTAGTGGTTAGTAGTGATGGGCCGAACACACCCGAGTTCGGTTCAAGTTTGAACTTTTGAACATGAAAAAGTTCTAACTCGAACTTCAAACTCAATGCAAGTCTATGGGACCAGAACTCTGAAAATCAAATGTCCCCATTATGAAGGCTTTTATGCAAGTTCTTGGCCATAAAAATGTGTATGGGGTCCGGGTACTGCCCTGGGGGACATGAATCAATGAAAAAAACCTTTAAAAAATACAGTTTTAAAGGAGCAGTGATTTTAACATTGCTTAACCACTTGAAGTCTGCGGTGTTTAACCCCCTTCCCATCCAGGCCATTTTTCAGTATTCAGCGCTGCGGTACTTTGACTGACATTTATTCCGTCATGCAGCGCTGTACTGAAATTAATTTTATACCATTTTTTTTAGGGACAGATAGAACTTTCTTTTGGTGGTATTTAATCACCACTGGGGGTTTTATTTTTTACTATATTAAGGAAAAATTACCGAAATAAATTCAAAAAAACTGTTTCCCCAAACATGTCAAGTCTTAAAATTGCGTGCGAGCGCGTGCCGCAAAAAACGATAATACCCAAAATTGGCAAAAGGCGACGCTTTAAAAGCTTTTACTGTTCATCAGTTTAATGTTATCAGTGATTGATGGCCCTAAAATGATTGCTCTCACTGCGACGTTCGCGGCGATATGTAACGTGTGTAGCGCAATTGTCGTTTTTGCACGCTGGTGCAGCAGACGCGTATTTACGTTTATATGTGCGTAAACGTGGGGGTGGGGGACTTAAACATTTTTAACTTTTTTTTATATGTGACTTTTATTCTTTTTACTTTTTTTATTTATATATTTTTTTACACACGCCGATCGGATATATGTTAAACAGCTGGTAACGGCTCTATGCATTGCACTGGTTTTTTCTGCCCGCGCGCACGTGAGCAGAAAAAAATGCCGCCTGGAGATGGCAACCCGCTAATGCAGCAGTGCTGTCCGTCCCTTTTTTTTCAACGTGCGGACGGCAACTGGTTAATGTGAAACTGTAAAAATGAAAAATTCCTTTAAGTATCGTGCCCGGGAGGTAACCTTAAACTGCCTGTAAAGTGGCACATCTGTACGATGTATAGAACCTGCTGCAGCAAAAAGTGACATTTATAAAGAAAAAGCGTGCGGTTCCCCCTCCCAAACAATACCAGACCTTTCAGGTCTGGTGGGGAAGTGACTTTGAGGGGGAACCCCACACACTTTTTTTTTTTAATTGTAACTTGGGGTCCCTCCTAAAATTCCTACCAGACCTAAAGGGTCTGGTATGACTTTTGGGGGGAACCCCACACTTTCTTTTTCTTTTTTTTAAATGGGGTCCCCCCAAAAGTCATACCAGACCCTTTAGGTCTGGTAGGAATTTTAGGAGGGACCCCAAGTTACAATTTAAAAAAAAAAAGTGAGTGGGGTTCCCCCTCAAAGTCACACCAGGCCCTTAGGGTCTGGTAGGAATTTTAAGGAGGAACCCCACCCCAAAAAAAGGGTGCCATACAAGGCCACATGCCCTCGGCACTGGGAGGGTCCTTTTCCATGGTCGCCCCTGGAAAAGCACCTTGTCCCCGTGCCGATGGGGACAAGGGCCTCTTCCCCACAAGCCCTGGGGCGTTGGTTGTGGGGGTGCGGACAGCGGGCTTATTCACATCAGGGAACCCCTTTAAAAATGGGGCACAGAGATGCACCCCCCTACCTTGTGAATGAGTAAGGGGTAATTGTACCCCCTACCCCTTCACTAAAGGGTTAAAATATATTAGCAATAAAAACACCAGACTTTTGGAAACAAATCCTTTAAATGAAAAAAAAACCAAAAGGCAAGTTTAAAAAATAAATAAATAAATAAATAAATAAACTTCCGGTTCCGGCGCCCGATGCTATAGACGAGCGCACCGGAGCTCCGTCCCGCTGTCCGCCTACAACTGCAAAAATAGACCGTCTCACTCACCCGGGAAGCCTCGCACAGCCTGCCGCTCACTCCCCGAGGATAGACAAATACCTCGATCGCTCGCCGCGAGCCCGCAGAGCGCTCTCAGGGCGCTCCGCTGATGGAGGGGACACAACAGATGCAGCCAATATGGCCGCCGAAGACATGCTGCAGGAGAGTGACACAGGCACAACCGAGGGGGAGTTAACCCCTGCATCCGCGGCCACAACGGCTATAGACTATGCCCTAATAGCCTCAGAGGTGAGCAAACACCTGAAAACAGATATTGCAGCCATAAAGTCAATCACGACGCCCAGCGTTGTCCACAACAACGACAAAATAAAAATGAAAACAAGAAAAAATAAATATAAATAATAATAATAGTTTTTAAAAAACTACACCTGCCAACCAGTCCCGCAGAATGGCATTCTGACAGATGTCGGCAAAATTTAAACAATTAGGTGGAGCTAGCGGTGACAGCTAGCTCTGCCCAACTGTTTACAGCTGTACGGCTTATGACATCATGACTTTGCCCAATCATGGCTCTTCAGTGCACCGTGTCGTGATTGGGCAAAGTCTTGCACCTGACCTGTGCTCAGGTGCAAGGCTTTAGTCAATCAGGGCTTCACAAGGCACTGTGCGTCCTGATAATCTGTATATATTTTACACCCTAAAACGAGCACCTAACCCTTGCAGTGCGGAGGTAGCCCCATGGCATTGTACATCCCATTACCACCCATAAATAATGCATTCCGAAACAATTGAAAGAAAAAGCACGTCCCCTTCATTGGATTTAAAGAAATAAACTATAACTTTTATAACAATCAAAACAACTTTTAACCAGTAACTGTCCAACATGTTTATTCTTTAATGTGTAACTAAAATAAAATGAAAGCCCACTTTGACATATTTAGGGGCTGTTCACACATACACTTGTGACCTGCATTTCAGCGCAAGTCACTGCACAGACATATAGTGAACAATTGTTTTCTATGTATCCCATTCACACCCCATAGCAGGTGTGATGAGTGGTGCGGTGCGCTGTGGAAAATGCAAATATGCTGCATTTTTTCATATCGCACTGGATGCCACCAGATGTCACCACACGGCAACACACCACAATGTTTTGAGGGGACCTAAATGGAGTGTACACATTGTACACTACCAATAAAGTTTAAAAAAATGTTCACAGTGGCAGCTCTGGCAGTGTGCAATACAACGCACACTGCTGAAGCTGGCATAACGATCTAGCCATTCTGCTAAAATGTAGTGTTTTAGCTGATTGGCTACAGTGAACAGGCCCTTAAAGAGGAGCTTTACCCACCAATTTATTGTCCCCCAAAATGGCTACTTTTAAGATCATGCTAACGGTAAAAGGTTGCAGTTTGCTTGTTTTAGCTCTCAAATGGCTGGTGTCATAGCTGATCACATGAGCAGCACCATGGCAACTGCAATCCAAATGCAGGCTAAGATGGCACCTTCCTTAGCTGTAAGGGATAGGAGGTTGTAGTTTGACTGTAAGTCCCAAACACCAGAGTCCCCAGTAATTGTGTGGGACAACTGCTTTGTTGATTTTTTTCTTCTGGGGAAACTTAGGCAGCGCATGCGCACTTCATCATCAGTTCCGGCATCAATGAGATGGAGGAAAGAGATCTAAGCTGGGCCATGGTGAGGTCACCATCCTTCTCCAGCAGCTGAGCATCCTTCATGACAGTTCATGTCATGGCTGAAAGGGCAGCACATTACAACCACTACTGCTGCTGATGTCAATACCATCTGACAGTATTACCACAAAAACATGTACAGAGAAAGACATGATTGGAATAGTAGGCACCATACTGAGCATGCACAAGATTTGGTTTGATATTGACTCTTGGTAGATGAGGCAACCTAGAAAAGAAGACTTAGGAATTCTCATAGATGGTGTTGGCTTCAGGAAGAAAAAGGCTTTTCGTGCTCTGCAGTGGTTTTTTTTGCAAAATATATATGAACTGTGGAAATTATGATTTTGGATAACATTCTAATTCATATGTTGGGTAATATTTCATAATGACAATATGTGGTTTAGTTCCACTTTAAGACTCAAGCTAAATAGTCCCACATAGACCAACCTTACAGACTTTCAACGACTGTCCACCCACAAAGTGGGCAACAGTATCCCATAAAGTTTGACCGCGGCAAGCAAAGAAATAAACCAAAAGAGAGGGAGGGCAGAGGAAAAGGTCTGAGCTAGATGATGACAATCCTGAGGTGATAACAACTGACAGATCTGAGGTAACAGTTTAAACTGCCCAGTGACCATGCTGCCATGTCAAAGGTATAACAATAGATTCATTGGCCCGGGAAATCAATCACCAATCCACCACTCAACTTCAGCAACAGCCACATCCAACAAGCATATCTTTCTAGTAGACATGTAAATTTAATTTAGTTCCGAAGGAAAATTTTAACCCAATGTCCGAATTCCAATGAGGCCAAATGCAAACGAATCCGAATGTTCTTTTAACGAAATTTCATCCGAATTTCATTCAAAGTGAACTAAATCAGACATGTGACTGTTTTCTGCCCAATCAGAAAACCCCATTTGAAAAGAAAACGGAATTCTGAAAGATCTGAATCTGATTAACGAAAGGAAACACTGTTTGATCCCAAAAGAAAGAAAATATTGGAAACAAAACAAATGTTTCCCTGTTTACATGTCTACTTTCTAGCAAACCAATAGAAAAAAAAGATAGTAAAACAACCCCAGAAAGCCATGTACATTGGAATCACCATAATCCTTTATTAAGAAATAAACTGATCTTAAATAAATTGGGTGTAAGCTTGACAATCCCATGGGGCCACTTTTCTATTTTTTTCTTTTCGTGGCCATAACAGTAGCCAACCCTACCATGACCCCTAAACTAAACTTACATAGAAACCCCCCCAACCACTTACCTTATTGTAACAGCCACGGCCTTCTTTGCTGTTTACATCCTCATTGCTAAAATCCTAAGCAGAGCCACCCCAGGAAAAAGATCCCTTACTTGTATAGAGATGTACTGTAAGAAAAGAGATGAATGGAGAACAGCCATATTTAAGCCTGTGCAGCTATCGATAAAGTTTATGTCCTGGAGGTGATGAACAGTGAATGAGGTAAGAAAACATCTGGGGGGTTTCTAGGTGAGTTTTTAAGGGGCTAGACATTTTTTAAATAAATACTTATTTAGAACAACACAAGAGTGGTACAAAGTATAACTAGCGATCATAATGCCAATAGGTGAAAAAACAACGTATATTCCAGCATTCAAAGGTTACATACCAAATTATGGGAGAAAGCAATCATTATACAATCAAGATTGTATCATACATGCAGCCGTAAGGTTTGCTAGAGCTATGTTGGTACATTAACATTGCAAAGTGGTGGACAGGAACCAGTGTTGCAATACTGGTAACATTCATGCCAACACTGTTAGTCCTTATCATAAGCACAACAGTGGCCATGTTCAAAGTAATCATCATTTGGAGTAACTGAGTAGGGAAGGCGATGGAGCCGAATGTAGTTTATACCAAAAGTGAAGTTGCTTATTAAAGTACATGTAAACCCTATCTCAGGGATAGGCAAACTTTGGCCCTCCAGCTGTAGTGAAATTACAAATCCCATCATGCATCTGCCTCTGGTAGTCATGTCTGTGGCTGTCAGTGACTTGCAATGCTCAATGGGATTTGGAGTTGCACCACAGCTGGAGGGCCGGAGTTTGCCTACCCCTGCACTATCTGAATGACATAAACAAGTACCATGTTTTTTTTTCTCGTCGCACTCTTGTTCATTTGAATCACTCCCACAGTTAGGTAGGCCCTTCAAGCCCAACAGACCATACATTTACATACATTTACAAACATACATACATAAAGGAATTGGGTGACTTATCCTCCTTTGCTCAAAATAACAGTAGCCCAAGGTAGAGGGTCCTTTCCTGCTTCCAAGTCTTACTCTGAGGCTGGAGGTCTCATTGTTTTTAACAAGGAGGCTTTACAACTCCCAACCGTCCCTCTTTTGGGACCAAATCCCTCTTTTCTTCCCTCCACAGTTGTGCCTCTTACGGGTCTGATATATAGACCTTTATAAAATGTGTTATATAACTACAAACAGTGTTATACTGCACTAAACCTTTCATCCATCCTCTAGATTATTGCATATGTTTTTTAAAAGCCAGTATAAAGGAAATGTGGTGGCACTTGCTGGTTTAACCCATCATTTTTAGAGCATGAATTCGTCATGGTTTGAGAAACTGGAGTGTGGTAGGGTTGTGTCTTTTGGCTACGTACTTAATGATAAAAGGTGTCCCTCTTTCTCATCTCAGTTGTAAGGTATGAGGCTGTAAGAAGAGGGAATAATATGATTCCGTTATACTAGCATCTATTGGAGAAAAATGATAAAGACTGAAAGACTGTAGAGAAGAAAAGAGCCTCTGTCTTCCATAAGCACGTACACACTTTTCCTGATGTATTAAAAAGACCAGGGCCCACGAATGAAAACTGGAGCCAAGAAAAAAATATTGATTTGGCTCGTAGAACCCAGATTTTAGATTTCATGTTCTCCTCTGAACTAGCAAATTCACAGCTGGAACTTATTTGGTTGCTATAAGCAACACGTTTCCTCTCTATTGTCACTGAGCAGCTGCATGCTCTACTACAGTAAACAGTTGGGTCAGTAGCTGCAGATGGCTGTCACAAATAGCTAATAGCGCCAAGCAATTACAGTTGCCATGTGTGAAGAGACAGATGATAAAATGGACAAAATTATGTTGACATCACTTTATACATCGTGTTGTTTGCCTAAATGTATAAAGGACTCGTCTGAAATCAGTATACAATGATACTGGCTTACTCTGAATGGGTTTACGCTAAACAGAATTTGTAATATTCTTTCAAATATTTGTTTTTATTTTGCTGGATTGTCTGACCCCTAGCCCATCGTTAAACTTATAGCACAGTGTTACTGTTGTTGTTCTATTTTGATTTGCAAATAAATTATATGTTTATAATACCATAGAAATGCGATTCTCCACCGGTGGTCTGTGGTTTATAGTTGGTCCACACATTGGCACTTCTGCTCATTTAAGCCAATATAAGATAAAATGATTATTATTATTATTATTACTTTTACCCTTAACTTCTGGTTGGCAATAAAGCAGGGTGCTTAGCATCAAAGCCTTGTAATAGTTAGGTCCTGTGTTTATAACTCACCAGGTCATTATTGACATGGAATTTCTAGGTATTCTCTGTGGTTGATTCCCACACCCCAAAAACACATTGATTACTAGACATGTGCGATTCGTTTCGTTCCGAATCGAAATTCGGACGAATTTTCGGAAATTCGGCTATTCGGATGTATCCGAATTCCGAATTACAGATATAACGAATGCAGACGAATCCGAATTTCCATTTCCGAAATTCGGTAGCGGTAGTCCTAACGTTCGTTTCGTTTTAGTTTCTTATTCGTTTCTTATTCGTTTCGTTCGTTGGAGCAAAGTGACATTAGAGAAGGAGAAAAATATTTTTCCCCCTCAAATGTCACGAACGAACGAAACGAATAAGAACAGAAAACGAAACGAACGTTCGACCTACCGCTACCGAATTTCGTCCAAATCCGAATTCCGAATCCGAATTGACTTTCACACCCGAATCCCAAAAAACGAAATAACACAAATCCGAATTTAAAACGAAACGAAACTAAACAAATTTTTTGGCAGTGCACATGTCTATTGATTACATAGCTGCCTTTTTTCCCCAAATGGCCCTAGAATTTTTAAGACTTTACTAAGGGAATTGTGAGCTCCTGGGAGCTTTTGTGAAGTCGACAGCTACACATTCTTCTGGCACGGGAAACACCTCTGCAAGCTTACGCAGTGGTTTCTCTCTTTTCTTTGTTCACATACAAATGTCTTGTCTCTCTCAAAGCCATTGCACAATGCCCCTGCCACCCAGAAACAGGTTACCCTCCTCTCCGATTGGATGACTATTCTCCATGTAAATGCTAAGAATTGGATTTGAAGGTGTCTAGACAGACAGAGGTGGTGATTCGAAGACTTAGGCTTTATTCACACAGACATGCATAGCCATACAGTGTGTATGCCTATGCAAGGACCTACACCCGGGAGAGAAAGTTGCTGTATGCAGCTGGCTGTACATCTCTAAGACAGCATTAGGCTGCATGCGAGTACATGCCGACATAAACTTGCACAATCATACAGGTATGTATGCACGCCCTTGGATGCAGACTGTCTACGTCCAAGTGCGTCCAGCCATACCTGTATGGATGTGCAAGTTCAGGTCAGCGGCTGGTACAAGTTCAGGTTAGGACCGCACTATATAGAGGTGCCTTGGCGCGGCTTTCACATTTTCTGCAGAAGACGTGTATCTAAACCTCTGTTGTTAACCTTAGCTGTGAGACAAGTTTTTTTTGCATGCTGGCTGGTGAGTGTGCTGGGAAACTTTTTGCTGTTACTGTTTAAAGCCCTTCCATGTGCACCTTGCTGAAAGCTGGTAACAAATTGATGAGTGTGTTTGCCATTTGTTTTGCTTGCACACGGCTACAGACACAACACCTGTCCCCCCCAGGCACAGGACTCTGCATGGACATGCACACTGAATGGCTGTGCATGTCGTTGTGAGTGAGGCCTAAATCAAATAATTGCAGGCATTACACAATGTCTACACTTAAGTGCTTCCGCAAAGGATTTAAGCAAAGTGAGGTTCACTTTAATGACCTCTGTGTGGTGGGCCTGCCAGTGTGAAAGGACATTCAGAATGAGCAACAATCCAAGGACCTGTCTGCACTACATTCTCCTCATAAGGTTCACCGAACCCAACGAGCAGTGCCAACCAAGCCTGGATGTGGAACATGGCAGAGAGTGTGGCCTCACAATATAAACAGATTTCGCAGTAGTCAAAACATGGTCCTTAAGGTCCCACAACCAGTTCCTCAATGTCTGAAAATGTAACATGATCATTGCTTTGCTGGAAGCAATGCTTGATGGGATATGTAGTCTTCAGAAAGCAGCAGAGAAAGAAATGCAAAGCACACTGGGAATCCAGGAAGTTGTTGAAAGTGATGGGCAGACTGAAGGCAGCACTCACTACATAAAAGTGATATAAGCTTTGATTAAATTATCAAAAACAACTATAGTATGTATTCCTATTACGATGCTGATTTTATAACAGGATAGTATATGCTGGGACTTGTTTGTTTGTTTTTTAGCATTCAAATATAGTTTTTTTTTTTATTAGAGAGGTGAGGGTGCTTGATAACAAGCAGACTTTGCAACGCGTGCTCAGACATCCCAACTCTCCCGGACGCTCCAGGAGTCTCCCGCTACTAGATAGCGGCTCCCGGCCGCCCGGGAGAGAAACACTTCCTCCCGGAAAGGTTTATCTGCTCTTTTTTTTTTTCTTTTCTGACATCGGGAGCCGTGGCCCGACCGTCAGTCAGAAAAGAAGAAAAAAAGGCATACGAATGCACAGCTAGATTCCTATTGCACTTTGCAATAGCCAATAGCAAACTAGCTAATGCACCCGCCCACTGCTGCTGTCAATCAGCAGAGGGGGACCTGAATTTTTCTATCAGGTCCTCTTCTGGGGATTGAAAGCAGCAGAGGGCGGGTGCAATAGCTAGTTTGCTATTGGCAAGGTGCAATAGCCAATAGGAATCTAGCTGTGCATTCTTATGCCTTTTTTTTTATTATTCTGATGACTAGAATACAAAAAAAAAAAAAAGCCTGCAGATAGCAAAGAAGCTATTGCTTCTTGTGCTATCTGCCATCATTTCAGGGGGGGGCTCTCTCCCAGCCCCCCCTAACCCTCCCTCTGCGAAATAAGAGGGACACCTCCCTGAAATTGCTTCTTTCAGGTTGGGATCTCCTGCGTGCTTTAAACATTTTTGACAGTAAGACTTGGCAGTGGGTATATGTAGAATATATTATATGTAACTTTTATTTGTGCAACACAATTAGTTGAGTAACATTTCCTTCATATCATTGCATGCACTGCCCACCAGAATGCAAAAAGGACAAACCATCAAACACAGTTAGGAAAAAAAACTATTATGTGTGACCTTGCTTTGGAGAGTATAAATATAGAAAGCGCTATCAGTTGATTCTACTCATCCTCAAGGCACAACATAAACTTTTTCCTGCTATCTATATTGATAGAATTTCTCCTTGCCATCAAAGGGCACCCTGTGAACGGCGCAGATGTCGGCACACCATGGTACCCTGCATTTTGTCTCTGACACTGTGCAGCTGCCTGTCTGTCCTCATTACTGACACATTTTCTATCACAGGCCCTCTGCCACAGGTCAAACATTACACCACTGTTGAAACTGCCTATTTCGGAACTGCTGTGTTTACAGAATCACACAGACTTGTGGGAAACAGCTCATCTGACAAAGGTCGTGGGTTATCTGCCTTTGAAATAAGTTTTGGCTACTTCTACCTCCTGATTGACAGATAAGAATAAAATAATGATGTTTAATATGGACGCCAGCCTAAGCTGAGTTTTTATGAATTGAGGTGCACTGCATTAAACTGGAACTGAACTTGATGCTGGACACTGTGCCCCAAGAAAATGCAGGCAGAGGGCAAAGAATAAGTCACCAGTGTTGCCTGTAGACTCCCTGCAGCTGATCTTTCCCCATTACTGACTTACATTGCCTTGTTCTCTACTGTTTATCTGTGTTGAGATGGTCATCTTGGTAGAGGCAGGGCTTTGCCTCCTCATGTCAGAGCCTCCAGCAAGAGCAACAGTAAGAAGAATAGTAGTGGCGTCACCAAATCTCTCTCCAAATCTTCATAAACTAGCATTTCGAGGCAGCAGTGGTTTAGATCTCACACTGCATACAGCTATGAGGCTGTAGGCACTGGAATGACTAAGCACCCTCACATACCAGGCAGGGCACTGTTATTTATTTAAGGAGGAAGGAAAGAAGGAGAGGAAGAATGTGGCTATGTTACGGATGAAAGTAGGTATTGGTGGAGCACTGGGCTACAGGGATATATATGACCTAATAAAGTCCTGGGTCTTCCAAGACTGCTCTCTATCATCAGTGGTATCCACTGGGTTCATGAGATAGTTCAGTCTGTAGACTGTCTTATTGATGGCAAGTGTGTTTCAACACATTTGAAATAAACAAGTCATGGGAGGAATATAAGGCTTGCAGAGATCCACAGAAGAAAACCACATAAGTCCATACATTTTTGCTTCGCCTTTCACCTTTCCTACTGCCTGTTGATGCCTCCACTCTCTTGTGCTGCTGCTGCCTCTGGATTTGTGCTTCCTCCACCAAGAGCCCAGGTGATCAGGAAGACAGGTAAGAAAGCAAGCCCTAACTATACCAAAATTGTGAGCACAGTAGATGTAGGAATTAAAGTAGCACTAAAGCCTCACGTACACTGTCGTACACTGGTATGAAGCAGCTGAGCAGTAGACAATAATTGCTTGTTGAAAAAGTTCAGAAACAAATACAACTGGAATCTTTACCATTGCAGCGTTTGAGTTCCTGTGCATCGCTTCCCCAAACCTCCGTCTGGGAGCATGTACTCATCACTTCTTTGTCAGTCACCCTGATTCCTCTCCTCAGGACTACATTCCATGATGTCATGCACCATCATGCATGTGCACCCAGTCCAGCCCACTGTCTGTGCATGTCAGGAGCGGGCACGAATGGGTGTCTCCATATGACCCCACAAGAGAATGGAACCACCCGCAAATGGGAAGGTGGGGGCAGTGATCATGGAGCGAACTAAAGAAGATGAGAGAAAAACTTCAACAGCTGGAAAAAACGGCAGGCAATCTAAGGGGTGACACCTGCAGCATGAAGGGATACATGAGGGTTTAACATCACTTTAAAGTGCCACATTAATTAAAATATTCAAGTAGAATAGCCAATGCAATTTTGGGGTCCCAAACACACTCCCCTCACTAGGGCTTAAAAAAAGAATTCATGTATTTGCATTCTAATACATGCACCTTGAAAGTTGTATTGAGTTGTGATGGGAGTTCTTCAGGCTTGTCAGCAGCTGGTTTGGCTGTTAGCAGTTGGAAAAGTGAGTGTACATCTCCTCATTAGGGACACAGAACTGGTTCACAATTTTTATTGGTGTCTAACACTTTTCCTCTCTCTAAATATGTAAAAAAAAATGTTAGGCATTAGGCTAGCTATACATGGCTCAAATGTTGGCTGATTCGAAGCAACTTGGCTGAAATTTTAGTCATGTTTGGCCCTGTCAGCACAAAAAATCAAAGGAGCTGGGTGGAAAGTTGCCGGCCAAACAGTGACTGCATCCGGTCTATTTGCCGGAGGTTCGGCCATCAATGCTGTTTAGCACAGTTGGGGGAATTGAGTGGGTTTTCTTGTTCATACCCTCAGGGCTGAGCAAGGGAAATCAGACCATGCATGGCTACCTCATGGCTTTAAATTACAACATTAAGGTGGTCATTTAAAGAGTGATTTTGAAAGTGACCTGGAGCCAGCTGAGGGTTTTTTTTTTTGTGTTAAATTTTTGTGCAGATTTTTCAAATGAAAAGAAAAAAATATATGATCCTGCACATGTGTATCTACATCTGTCAAAATGAGTATTATATAATGCTTTTGGTGCAATTTTAAAGCCGAATTTCAGTTACCAATAAAAAAAATTTGCCTTGCACTTAAAAAAACCCCAAAATAAACCCTCACTGTATTAGCCATCTTCAATCCAGTGCTGGCTCCCTCAGAAAGTCTTTTTCTTCAAGATAACTCCTTTTCCTGATTAAATGATGGCATCACTTTGTGTCAACCGAGAATTTCACACCGGGGGTGAAACATCACGCTGGCCTGGGCACACAAACACTGCAGCACATTAAGTGAGCATTGTTATGTGATGTAGTAGGGACCAACTGATGCAGAAGATAAAGGACCTCAACACGAACCAGAAGACCTCTGAAATTAAAGTATGTGTTTGGAGAATTAAAAAAAACAAAACACGTTGGGAGCAGGAGGCTAGAACTTTAAGTGTAAATATTGCCCCTGAAAACAACGAAAACACCTAGGCCTGATTTCCCCCTTTTAAATCAATGGAGATGCATCAAAATGGGGGTTTATAAGGACAATGCAATGCCCTTTGTATTGAATGTCAACACACATCATAATATGTACCATGAAACGTTTACATGCAAAATGACATGGTGACATGCCTTATGACATGCACCCTAATGCATGAGTTGAGATGTGTTTTCATGTGTTTCAATTGGTTAAAAAATGCATAGTTGTAACTAGTCCCTTAAGGTGAGGATGAGTTTTGAGTTCTTAAAAATTCCTTATACAGAACATTAGTCAAAAAACACCAAAGTATTAATACAAAAAAAAAAAAGATAAATGCTGTCAGAGGGTATTTCTCTCATAGTAAAATTAAATTCCTTTTACTACGTACATGATAAATGTTTGCCTGAAAAAGAAAAAAACTTGAAAGAGCGAATACCTGTCCAGACCTTCTCTCCCCATCTGTTGATGCATTCTTAATTCCCGCATTCAGCATTTTACATGACATCACTCTTTGGCTGTCTCTGCACAGAGAGATTGAATGAGACTGTGTTCAGGAAGCATCAGCAGTATTGTGCTGCATTAATCTTTTGGACTTTGACAGTTGCAGAGTCTCGCCAGCCATTAGCTACAGTTAACAATAATGGAATTAATAACACTCTGTGTCAAGTCTTTCCAGTCGAAATGCTTTCATAGAAAGTTTTATAGAGAATGGGCAGGATCCAATGATAGCTTCTGGGAAAAAAAAGTTTTGTATAAAAAGTAAACTCATTCTTAAAATAGTGGATAATTTATTTAAGATAGAAAATCATTTCTGAAGTTAAGAAGTATATTGCAGGTATAATATTGTTACATATTTTTTCTTCTTTTTATTATTACTATTAGCCTCTATGAGAACTTTTTTTCCCATGTTTCCAAAGCACTAATGCGCTCAACATGAAGTTTGCTATTTTAATCAAAGGTACCTGTTCATACCTGAGTGTATTGTTTCTGCCTAAAGTATATTAGCTTTTTTTTCCGTGCAGTATCACACATTTTTTGGCCCATAGGCTTCAATAGGGATGTCTAAAAACAAACAACACAAGTGGTTTAGCGTGTTATTCTCACATTTTTGTGCCCAACATCGTCCCAGCAACCTCAGGCATGTGAACACAATTTAGGAGTATCCATGATAGATGTGGAGACTTTCATCCATCTAGTGATGGCCCACAAGAACCTCTACGACCCCAGTTATGCCCATTACAAGAACAGTGGCAAGTGGCAGAGGGCCCGGGAAGAAATTGGGAGTGGAGGTTCCCTGAACTGGCAGCTCTGATAGCACAAGACACCAGAAGACGACATAGAAAAATCAGAAAGCAGATACAAGGATGAAAAAAACATATACAGGGCTATTCACAAAAGAGTTTGGATAAGGCAGGAGAAGTGAACAATCTAGGACAAAATAGCTGAACTGAAAAGTGAGCTGTATTGGAGAATTTTTCCTGTTCGAAGTTTGAGTTTCGAACTTTTTCCATGTACTAAAGTTCGAAGTCGAACCGAAATCGGCTGTGTTCGGCCCATCACTACTTACAAGCCACTGTAACATTTACTTACTCTAGAAATAGGTGGTAACCGCATACATTTATAACCAGCCTTGGTTATAAATGGGAAGGCTGTTGTATTGTTGTAAGCCTTCCCATGAAGAAACAAGGATGGGAGATTTAGGTAAGGAAAAAACATTGAAGGTTTGTTTCATTTATTTTTTGTTACATGGTGGGAGAGGGATGTAGGGGTTGTCTCTGGGGTTGGCCAGAATTGAGATGACACTAGAAAATATGTGATTTATCCAAGTAACCTTAACTACATCTTGCTTTTATACAACACATCTCATAAAGGAAAGCCATGAATGCTCCCATTGCATTGGTGGAGTTACGCTTCAGTTCTGCATGGCCCTGACATGCAAAGGAGTAGAGTAGACACAGGTGCTGAATTGAAAATCTATGCTTTTTCCTGTTAGGTGAACCTTAAAGAAGAACTCTAGGAATTTAAAAAACTTACCCTTTTAACCCGCACTTGGCAAGGGTTAAGTGCTTGTTTTTGTCTAGGGGACTCAAATAATGCAGATTTACTCATCCTCAAAGAAAGTTCTTCTTTAAGCAATCTTATGACTGCCTAAAGGGTAACAGTATTGATAAACTGCATCTTGGATTCTAGGCTCAAAGGCCCAGACTGTAGACAGTGCCTTTACTTCTTTTCAAGTCAATAAGTCCTGCCTCCTCTTGGCATTAAGCCCAGCCTCCTGCTATTCAACTGTCAAATGCCAGAACCATCTGGCCCCTGAATAACTGATTTGCCTGAAAGCTCGGGAAGATCCACCAATGCCAAATATTAACCTTTACACTATAGTAATCAGCATTTACAAGTAACTGCACATTCTGTCCAGAAATACGTAACATACAGATTGTATAATTATTACCTGATTTCCAGTTGGTTTTGGATATTGGTCCCTGGAAATTTGCCTAGTTTTGCCTAATAATTAACTTCACAATAAACTTAAAGTATATTAGGCTAACTGACAGCACAATAACAAAGCTTGGGGAGTGTGGGGTATCCTGTGCCAGACCTACTCAGGTATGACATGCTAAGAAGAAAGAGTAGCACCATCCAGTTCCAGGTTTTTCACATGCTTGAATGGTAAATGCTTGGGATTTGGGATACCTGCAAACATTTTATGCTTTTTTTTTTCATACCGTTTCTGATATTAATTTGTTTTAAAAGGTCTTCTTAAGTACAAACAGTCCATTTTTTTCCAATCATTTACAGCAAGCTTATCTATATCTTCCACCCTTTATTTCAAATTTTTTTTAGCAGCTAGCTATCTCAGTGGAAGGCTATTAATAAAGTCCTGAAAGACAATTAAAAATTGGAAATGACAATAGTACTAATTTTTGTTCTGCACTAACTTTGAAGCTTCACTAATATCATCCCACTGTCTATCAGGGTTCGGCATACATTCCATTTTTGCCAAATGATAATCATCATGGCCAATCAGCAAAACAATTTATCATTATCATTTTACTAAAGAAAGAAACCCATTAAGCAACTTGTCACTTTAAAATTATGCAGAATAAGCAAAATTCAATTGACCTTTCCTCCGGCACAGGAGGAATTTCAGTTCAGAAGCAAAAACAGCTCAAGGAATGATTCCAGCATTTTACGATAGGAAATCGTGCTTCTTCCAGTGCTGCTCTAATTCTATTGTCGACATATTCTCATTAATGCTCCCCTGAAGACATTGGCAGCTAATCAAGAAGAGATGATTTTATTTATATGCGTTACTTTTTATATACAATATATAAAACACCACCTGTGTGTGCAGACAAGTTTTCAAAACCACTCAAGATATTTCTATGCAATGCAATGAATCAGAATGCACCCTGAGATAAAACGGTTGATTTACTAAAGGCAAATAGGGTGTTCACTTTGCAAGGGAATTTGCACTTTGCAGGGGAAGTTTGCCTTAGCTTAGTGAATGTGGTATAACTTCACTTTGTAAAAAAATACCCAATCCTGTGCAAGGAAAATTTAACAAAAAGCATTTGCTCTTGAACATGATTGGGTGATGTCAGCAGCGCAAAAACGGCATCTACTCCAATTAATTTATTATTACTACAGGTATTTAAACCTAGCTTTGTTATGTAAGCTGCACATGGAAGGGCTTTTCACAGAACCAACACAATGCAAAAATTCCCCAATACATTTACCAGATAGTCAGCAAAAAATTAAATAAATATATACAGAATTTAGCAATTTACATCAACATGGACCTTTACCCATATCTTTAAAATAACAACAAACACAGCTTTAGAAAAGGTTAGTAATGACAATCTACAAACACATACGTCTACATAATTGCCGGCTTTGTATTCTTTGTATTCCCTATTTCTCTTTTCTTACCCAGTCTTCTGGCAGTGGCCATGTTTACTAAGGGCAGATTATTAGATCTCCATTTACTTCTTTGAACTCTGGCACATGTGACTAGGACATGTGACCATGCACATCATCTCAGGGCAGGAAAATGCCTTTCCCTAAGATCTCATGAGATTACGGATGAGATTTCCCTGAAATGCTCTGCTGATGTAACCTTCCCAGGATGCAATGCTTGGGCACATTACATAATTTTTGCCAGAACTGGACCAGGAAGTAGATGAACTCCATTTGTAAGTAAATGAAAAACAAGTTTGTTAAATTAATGAATGTAAGATCATTTTAAAGCAGCATGCAGAGCTGCCTGTTGATGTGATTTTTTAATGAAAGGGGATAAAGGCGCGCTTAGGGCTTAGTTTTAGTTGCACACTTTTGCAATGTGGAAGTCGCACTGCTACGTCCTGGCTCCTCTGTGTAGTATGGCCTATAACGCCAGTCTATAAGAGCCCTCATGTTGGAGCATATACAGGATCGTAATGAATAAATAAGCGCAGGTTCGTCTGGAGGTAATCCATTTTTCCTTAAGGGCTGGTTCACACTATCTGCATTCAGGTTGTGCTGGCCGTTTATTCCAGCGCAGACCGAATGGAAGAGAAGGCAAATTGCTGTGTTATCAAATGGCTCAGTTCATACCAACGCATTCTGGTGGTGTGCACTTAAAAAAAGTATGGCATGGAGGACTTGTTTTTAAGCGCACTGCAGTGAGATGTGGTACAACTGCATTGCAGGGCAGTGAGCCCATAAAACTGAAGGGAATGTCACTTGTGACATTTCAATTAAGTTCCCCAAAAAAAGAAAGAAAAAAAGAAAGTGCAATGTGGCTCAATCGAGCGCATTGTCATTGTTCAGGGACATGCACACCAGTAGCCATGTGGTTGAGGCTGTTGGTGTTAACATACTCTAAGGGCCGGTTCACAAAAATAATGCTTGCAGTATTTTTGCAGTTGCCTTGACTTATTTTTTACAGATAAGTAGAATTGTAAGTATGTAAATCCAGTTACTAAAATATCATATAAGTTTGGTATTTTAAAATCTGCAGCTTTCCTTAAAATAATACCTGGTGATCCTGCCATGAAGGTGTTTTGATCTTTCGAAATGGCTGTTCTAACCTAATGTGCTTACAAATCGTTTTGTGCTACATTTCAATTCACCCCAAAACTCATTCTTTCCTCGAATCATGGCTGCTAGGTAATTGAAGTTGTTTAGCCAGCACATCATATATAACAACATATTTCCCATTCTTCAGAGACATAAATAGATACACAGATTTCCACAAGATATGTTTTCATTATTTCAGTACCCTCGAAAGATCCATTTATTACTTAATTTTCCCAGCAGAGAAATCCATGACACAGAGAAACATAGAAACGTATTCCTTACACAGCGCATAGCCAAGCATAATTTGGCAATTACAACCATGCAATTAAACACACACTATGACATATTAAATAATTCTGTCAAACTCATTTCCTTTGTTTTGATCTTAAACATGATTAGTGAAAAAATATGGAAGTAATCACAAAATATTACATGCTTAATCCGGCACACTGCACTGTTTAGGCCCTATTCACACCAGATGCATTGACATCTGTTTTTCAAGGGATGCCAGCACAAGGACATCTGAAAATGGATGGGTGTGAATGGGAGCAGTTCACACCAGTGCATTATGTTGATGTGCACTGCCCTGTGCTCAAAAAAATAGAGCAGGCAACACAATGCACATCAAAGCAAAGCAGAACCAATACCTTATATAGCTTAGTGTAAGCCTTTGATGTGCATTTTGTTGCGTTCACCTCCTACCTATCTATCATATACCTGACTGGAGACTCAGCTGAGAAGGGGGCTGCCCGTGAACATCTTGTCTCACACCTCTGGAAGTAGTGACAGGGGAGGTAAGGACAGAGCGGAGCACAGGTGCCGATACTGGTGGCTGTCCGGTTCTTGAGGAGGTGCTTGAGTGCGTTGGACCAGGTGGTGAATCGGCAGCTTCATGTTTTTTAGCAGGAGTCCATCTCCAGGTAAGTCTCTTACACTATCCCAGTGCACCTTCAGTGTCACCTATAACTCTACCACCTCCTCTCCTCTTCCTCTTTCTTTGGGGTTCCCCTAAGGCTCTGGCCTTCTATTCTCCATCTACACCAATCCCCTGGGGCAGTTAATACCCTTCAATGGCTTCTAATGCCAGCTCTATGCTGACGACACCCAAACCTATCTCCCCACCCTTCAGCTCACCCTTTCTATCTCCTCACGCATCACTAATCTATTCACTGACATATCAATATGGATGTCACACCACTTCCTCAAACTCAATCTGTCCAAAACTGAGCTTACCAGTATAATATCCTGGATTCTGAGCTCTCCTTTCAGCCCCACATCCAATCACTATATAAATCTTGACCACTCAACCTCCGTAACATTTCCAAAATTCACCCCTTTTTAACAAATGACACAGCAAAGCTTCTAATTCACTATTTTGTAATCTCTTGCCTCAATTACTGTAACTCCCTCCTTGTTAGCCTACCAATAAACAGGCTATACCCCCTTTAGTCTATCATGAATCTTGCTGCCAGACTCATCTACCTTACCAACTGATCAGCATCTACCATCCCTCTCTGCCAATCCCTCCACTGGCTTCTAATCACCCAAAGTATAAAATTCAAAATACTAACAATAACATACCAAGCCATCTACAACTCTGCTCTAAACTACATCACCAACCTCATCTCAAAATATCACCCAAGCCACCCTCTTCTCTTTTCCGAAACCCTCCTGCACTCCAGCTCTCTTGTCACCTCCTCCCATGCTTGCCTCCAGGATTTCTCCAGAGTGTCTCCATCCTCTGGAACTCCCTATAATAATAAATCATGTGTTATAATAATAGCACACAATTTGGTATGAATGCACCTTACAAGTTGCCCATGCCGTTAGGATTAGATCACCCTAGAACAACCTGCAGTATTCTATTGGAAGCCATGATTCATTATTGCCAGTGATGCTGTTGTCTAAAACAGCCTTTCTCAACCAGGGTGCCCTGGCACATTGGGTTGCCTTCTGGCTTCTTCAGCTGCCTCAAAATTTTGTGATGGTAGGACTCTGATGTGAAGGGGAGGGGGCTCCTAATGTGAAGGGGGGAGTTACTGATGTAAAGGGAGAATCTGATATGTAATGGCGGTTCTGATGTGATGGGGGCTCCTGATTTGAAGGGCTCTCATGATTTGAAGGGGGAACTTCAATGTAAAGGGAGGAACCATACTTTATGTGCATTTTTGTGTTGGGTCCCCCCTTGAAACCCATTACATTTTAGTCTGGGGTGCCTCAAAATTGTGCTTAGTTTTTAATGGTGATATGACTAAAAAAAGGTTGAGAAACACTGGTCTATAAATATGACCTGCAGTCTAGTCAGGGGGCAAATACTATAGACAAATCCATCCAGCACCTGACACTGAAGACCACTGATCAGGACTATGCGGCTACCAGGAAAACACCCAACCAACCAAAAAGTGCCAGAAACACGTTCCTCCACCAAGTGCCAAAAACACGTTCCTCCATGGGGTAAATATCTCCATGGATAACTGCTGTTTTGACACAGTGGGGGAATAAAAAGTGTCTGAGACAAACTTTGTCTGAACTGACTCAACTGGATCGCAGCCAGGTAAATTGTCAGTGTTAAGGGAAATAAAATGTATAGTTTTATTAAACTCTCAAACTTTGTTTAATATTTAATCCAGAGCAAAAATAATGTTCATTGCCCAGCAAAGTATTCCTTTACATTTTTGCCAAATATCTTACAGTCATCATGTTTTCAAACAGCTCCAACTCTCTCAAATTTACTTACCTGAACGTCATGTCCAGTACAAGATCACAAGGGATAGATTAGTCTACGGCAGCTGTCTATGTACTAGCTCGGAGAAGGGAAGAGAGGAGTGGCTTGCCTTGCTCTGTCTTTGTGGAGACACACACAGTTTACTAGCATACAAGGGTGGCTCCATAGGACCCTGCAATACCCAATGCCTGTACTGTTTACACCATTGTGAGTACGCATTTTTTATTTAATAAATTGCATTTTATTGAACGTTACGCACTATGTCCTTGTCCTTTTTCTCTTTCCACCTGGATTTATACTGGTACCTGTGATCTGAGGAGACCTTATCGCCTTTTCTGTGCATGGGCTTTCCTCCCCCATTAAGAAGGGAAAAGGCGCATTTGACCTAGCTCTGTGGGTCTACCTCCCCAGGTGAGCACTCACTTGATGTCATCACTCACTTGGTGGAGTTGAAGGTCTGCCTGGATTGTGTGATTACCCTTACCTGAGAGTTATATGCACATTGGCTGCGAATCATCTGAGGAAATTTTTTTGCACAATCACCATTGTTTGCTTTTGTTTTTTCCTTGGGATTTTTTTTTGTCTATATTGCTTTTTTGTCTTTGTGTAGATATTTTCTATGCCTCATTTGTTTGAAGGCTCATATATGTGACTCATTTATATATGTTTCAATTCAATCGATTAATCGTTTGTGAAAATAATCGTTAGCTGCAGCCCTACTAAAATCCTTCACAATATGAGGGCCAAGGTCATAAAGGTTTAAGATCTGCATCTGTGTGCACCTTGGGCAATAATGCAGCAAAAAGCCACTTTTATGGCTTTGGCATTGGTCCTGGTGTCCCAAATAAACACATTTATCCTAGATTTCCATTTACTGTTTTAAGGAGAGAAAACATCCATAGCCATGACACTTTCTAGAGAAGCATATCTCTGCTAAACCAACATGGCAACCTACACTGTTCAGACAAAGACAAAGACTTGGTGCTATGTCACTTAAAGGATATGTGTGCTTAAAATAAAGTGGACTTATCCTTCTGGCCACTTACTGACCTTACAATCCCTCCCTCCCTCCCTGCACAGAAGAATACTTACGGAGTTTCAATGGGCTGGCTGCTCCTGCACAATACTTCACCGTTGACTTCTATGGGACACGTCTTCTGTTCGGGTGACAGAGGTAGACAAGCTCCATAGAATTCAATGGGGATGTAATAGCAGCTCTCTAGGCCAAAAGTATGCAGCCATCCACTAATTTTGATGCAGCTGGCCACATACCTACAGTACTCTGACAAAAAAAGCATGCTCTCTAACCAAGGCTTTTCCTACAAATGTATCCAGACCATTTCAGACCAGTCTGGCATAGTGTAGCAGCAGGAAGCATTCCCATTGTTAGGCACAGTAGGGATTGAACACTGTGGAATGGAGCAATGAGTAACTGTGAACTATAGTTTAGCAGTAGGAACATGAAGGGTCAGAAAGTGTTAGCATTTCATGTTCTCTTTTACAATCATTTTTTCAATTGCAACTAATGTAAGCAGCTGGGTCTGTGATAACATTGGTATTATGTAATCCCCTGTACAAACAGCACCAAAGCTGGCCATACACCTAAAGTTGGCCATACACCTTACAATTACCTGCACATTTTCTGTGGTCAGATGGAAAAGGTGGAAACAGATTCCTCCATCTACACTTAACTGTGTGGATGGAGTAATCTCCACCTGGGCCAATCTGTTGCACTTTTTCCATCTGACCACAGAAAATCTGCAGATAATTGTAAGGTGTATGGGCACCATTACAATTATCTGCAGATTTTCTGTGGTAAGATGGAAAAGGCGCAACAGATTCCTCCATCTACACTTAACTGTGGAGTAATCTCCACCTGGGCCAATCTGTTGCACTTTTTCCACCTGACCACAGAAAATCTGCAGATAATTGTAAGGTGTATGGGCACCTTAACAGTGGGAAGACCAGCACTATACACCAATCAGACTCCACTCCAGTGCACATGTGCTGTCAGGGAGAATGCTGACAGCAGAAGACAACAGAGCACAGAGTCATTCATTATCTTTGTGCTGCTGCTCCCTTATTTTCTAATCAGCAAGCTGAGGGGCTGTTCTTGAGAAAGCTCCGCCTAAAGTTCATCTTTAAAGTGGACATACACCAAAGTGTTAATTTAAAGTCTTGTTAATAGAATGGATAGACTATTAGTACGAAGGCTGAAATACTTACCTTTTTTTGAAGACAGCTCCTGAAGAAAAAGGTGCTCCAGCCTACTTTTGTTTGTATGATATGAGAGTGAAGCATTTTCGATGCTTAAATTGGATGTAGCATCAGATATATTTTCTGTGTTAAAGGATAAGTGTACTTTAAGACAAAGTGCACGTATCCTTTATCACCCTTTGTCCTGAGCTAAACTAACCTTCCCAACCCCTCCACAGATGCATACTTACCTGGATTGAAGGGTGCAGCCTCTGGTGAGTCTTTACACGGATTGACTTATGTCTCATTGTCCTGGCCGAGCTTGCACATTACAGCAATGTGCAGGCATGGTGAGGATGTAAACAATTACCCCACGCAGCTACCTCTTCATGCATCACTGGCCCCTCCCTTTTAGATTGTAAGCCCTCAGGGTCAGGGCCCTCCTTACCATCTTGTCTTGAATTGTATTGTAATTGTAATGTCTTCCTTATATTGTAAAGTGCTGTGCAAACTGTTGGCGCTGTATAAATCCTGTATAATAATAATAATTACCAGGAGCCGTGGCCTTGGGATCTGGAAAAGTATCTAGGTACGGGCAAAGGGGCAAAAAGAATAAGTGTGATTTGTCTTTTCCTCTAAGTGCATACATGCTTTGTATTGTATAGCATTTATTTGCTGGGTCATAGATGGCAGTGATGCAATCTGCAGTTATTTCACACAGATCAGCCCCTACTGCAGCTTCTCACCTTGCCGTCTGATTACCAGGGAAGGGGAAACTGTGGAAGTGCTTCCTCCTGCCTGCAGCTGAGAAGTATGGCTTCATTTCAGACTGGGCAATTTAACTACACTGCAGCTCAATAACTGATCTTTAATGAAGAGTGGTAGAGCTTTTTGAAAATATATAGTGTTGCTCTATAAGGTGACATGCTAGGAATGTATTCATTTGAAAGGTCCACTTTAACTCTTGAGTATAGGTCCACTGTACTCATTACAGCTGCCTTTACCTGCCATATTCTCCTAATGCTATTGAAGCTAGTCAGAGTCTGTAAACATAATAATGACAGTTGCCAGCATTTATAACTTGCCGTTCTGTTTATGAGTACATGTATATAACGTAATCAGTAAAACTAAAATCACTAGCGTGCCGTTAGGGCTGGACAATCAGCTGTGCTGTGCACTTCACTTCTCGCCATAACAATGGGGTTGTTGTGTAACCCTTTTGGAAAATGTGAGCATCAGCAACAGGGAATCTGAAAGAGTAGATGGAATAAGATCTATCACCATGGGTGGTAAACGTATATCATTTATAAAAAGTAAATGCTGGAAGTGCTTAGACAGCCTTGGGCTCAACACCGCGGGTGTGATTAATGAGTTTTAATACAGTGTATAGAACTCCAATATATTTCTATTTCACAGCAGGAAAGCATTAATAGCTTGCTCACTTGTTTTTTTTTTTTCTTCAACATTTCATCGATGTTCTTGTATATTATTTAAGATAACAACCCACAACTTTGTTGATATGAAATTAGACTTCAGTGCATCTGCAGTAAGAGATTAAACTAAACAGTGGCATGTCCAGGGTATGGCACATACAGCGCATGTTCTGGCCACCACTTGAAGGGGGCGATGTAGACAGCTGACATTTTTTCTCTCCCCACCCCTCTCCCATACACATCTCCTTGCCTGGCTCAACCAGGGATGCTCTGGCTGTTGTCCCGCCTAGCTCCTGGCAATAAAGGACGTCACTGGTTGTCAGGAGCTGGGCGGGACAACGGCCAGAGTATCAGGTTGCTAAGAGCTGGGTGGTGAGATGTGTAAGGACCGTACACATCTCCCCGCACAGCTCTTAGCAACCAGAGCATGTGGGGAGATGTGTAAGGGCCATAGTTACCTGGAACACTCTCGTCAGCGTGCCACCCAGCTCCTGGCAACCAGTGATGTCGCTGGTTGCTAGGAGCTGGGCGGGATAACAGCCGAAGCATCTCAGGTTGCTATGGCCCTTACACATCTCCCCACATGGCTCTTAGCAACCTGGGATGCTCTGTCTAGGATTCCTCCTAGCTCCTGGAAACCAGGAGGAGCTGAACGGGACTCAAGGGGTGCAATTTTTTTGTAGATACAGTAGGCTTCTGAAACTAAACACTGTAATGTACTGGCTCAGAAATAAAATGGAGGGCCACTTGTATGTCATATAACAGCCTGTGGATGTCCCATTCGGTCTTTAAAGTTGCACTCCAGCCAATGGAGGTCCCCTCGTATGTCATATAAAAGCCTTTGGACATCCCATTCAGTTTTTAAAGTTACACACCAGCCAAAACTAATGATTACACTTTGCAATGTACACCTAGAGTGGAAACTATCTGTTTACCACTTTGGTTTTTCATTCTGGCATAACTGTAGTGCACCCATCTCAGGAAAGGACTGGGCTGAGGAGGCCATCCGTCTGCTGGGCCAGGACTAAAAATACATTTGTGCCTTACTGCTCCTTCCCACAAACGCAGTCTATGAGTCAGATGATTCGACGAATACAGTACACACACTCCAGATGTGGCTTATATCCAATCTGCTTGCAAACAGTCAGAATCATTACAGTAGCTAATCTACAATCAACAGCAAAAAATAAGACGCATCACCGCTAAATCCCAACAGTTGAAAATGTTTTGTAGCAAAAAAGTATCTCTGCCAGACACATGCTCTGCCCCAAGCACATTTTAAGGTAAGTCCTTACACCAGCATGGGGGGGGGGGGGGG